>NC_064631.1:401000661-401303691 GCF_023864275.1 Schistocerca cancellata
TCGGCTTCTACTAGTTTTTCCATTCGTTTGTAAAGAATTCGTGTTAGTATTTTGCAGCTGTGGCTTATTAAGCTGATTGTTCGGTAATTTTCACATCTGTCAACACCTGCTTTCTTTGGGATTGGAATTATTATATTCTTCTTGAAGTCTGAGGGTATTTCACCTGTCTCATACATCTTGCTCACCAGATGGTAGAGTTTTGTCAGGATTGGCTCTCCCAAGGCCGTCAGAAGTTCCAGTGGAATGTTGTCTACTCCGGGGGCCTTGTTTCGACTCAGGTCTTTCAGTGCTCTGTCAAACTCTTCACGCAGTATCGTATCTCCCATTTCATCTTCATCTACATCCTCATCCATTTCCATAATATTGTCCTCAAGTACATTGCCCTTGTATAGACCCTCTATATACTCCTTCCACCTTTCTGCTTTCCCTTCTTTGCTTAGAACTGGGTTTCCATCTGAGCTCTTGATGTTCATACAAGTGGTTCTCTTATCTCCAAAGGTCTCTTTAATTTTCCTGTAGGCAGTATCTATCTTACCCCTAGTGAGATAAGCCTCTACATCCTTGCATTTGTCCTCTAGCCATGCCTGCTTAGCCATTTTGCACTTCCTGTCGATCTCATTTTTGAGACGTTTGTATTCCTTTTTGCCTGCTTCATTTTTATATTTTCTCCTTTCATCAATTAAATTCAATATTTCTTCTGTTACCCAAGGATTTCTACTAGCCCTCATCTTTTTACCTACTTGATCCTCTGCTGCCTTCACTACTTCATCCCTCAAAGCTACCCAGAGCTGCCAGAGGAATGGAATGAAAATAGCAAACAGCTGGTTTATGAAGAGAGAAAGTCATGTTATCACCAGATACAGTTGGGATGGAAGAACGAAGAGTGTAATTGATTATATTCTAGTAGATAGGGAATGGGGAGAGAAAGTAACAAATGTGAAGGTAATTCCAAGTGTGAGTGCAGATGGAGACCATAGATTACTGGTGGGACAATGGAAAATGAACCAGTGTGTGAAAAATAGAAAACAGAAGAAACTGATGAGGATACGGGATTGGAAATTGAAGGAGAGTGAATGTGCTGAGAAGTACAGGGAATTAATAACACAGAAATTTCCAAAAGAAGTTTTCTGCGATGTAGAAAAAGAATGGAGTTTATTCAAAGACACTTTAGTCGAAGCAGCACAAAAAGTATGTGGCAGAACATCTGGAAAGGAAAAAATAAGACAGACAAGTTGGTGGGATGATACCACAATCCAAGCAGTTAGAAGAAAACATGGAGCATGGAGAAAATGGTGGAAAACTAAAAATGATGAAGACCATAAAAGATATATAGAGGAAAAGAAGACGTGCAAAGAAATAGTGGAAACAGCAAAGAAAAAGGCATGGGAAGAGTTAACAAAAAAACTTGAAGAAGATGTGAAGAGCAATAAGAAAATGTTCCATAAGATGAAAAATAAAAGCAAGGCTTCTGAAGTACCAGTAAAGATGGAAACAGAGGACGGGACCATTACTGAAGATCCAGGGAATATAAAAGATCTCTGGAAAGAACATTTTAAGAAGCTGTTAAACGCTGAGGAGCAGGTACGTGAGGAAACAACAAATAATGAAGAAATTGAGAGAAGTTGGGAAGCAGAATTAAGACAAATTACACAGGAAGAAATGGAAAAAGCTGTGAAGAAGATGAATGGGGGGAAAGCCCCAGGGCCTGATGAAGTATCAGTGGACATGATAAGAGCAGCAGGTCCAGTGGGAATGCAGTGGCTGTATAGAGTACTATCAAGCGTGTGGAGAAATAGTAAAATACCTGACGACTGGAGAACAGGAGACATTGTTCCCATCTTCAAGAAAGGCAATAAAAGACTTTGCAAAAACTACAGAGGAATAACCCTCATGAGTCATACAGCCAAGATTTTTGAAAGAATTTTACTAAATCGAATAAGTGAAAAGATAGAAAAGGAGCTGTGTGAAGAACAGCATGGGTTTAGGAAAGGAAGGAGCACGATCGACCTGGTATTTTCTATCCATCAACTGATGGAAAAAAGTTGGGAGTATAACAAAAGGGTGATAATGGTCTTTATAGACATAGAAAAGGCATATGACTCAGTTGACAGGGAAAGACTCTGGGAAGAACTGAAGAAGATAGATACAGAAGATGGATACATTAATGTTATAAAGACAATGTACAGAGGCCACAATTGTAGAATTAGAACACCATTGGGGAACTCTGAATACTACGAAATAAGACAAGGACTTACGCAAGGAAGTATTCTATCTCCTGCGCTTTTTAATGTTGTGATGGAGGGAATGAATAGGGCAGTTAAAGATATAGTAAAAGAAAAAGACAAAAAGATGATTTTTGCAGATGATATGGTAACATGGGGTGATAAAGAGGTAGATGTACAGTTACAGCTTGATGCGTGGAAGGAAATAATGAAAAGGTATGGATTAAAAATAAATAAAGATAAGAGTGAAGTAATGGTATTTGGAAGGGAGAAAGGAATCAACGGAAATATTACCTTGAATGGAGAACCCCTCAAAGTGGCAGAAAGTTTCACTTATTTAGGGAGTGAAATATCTAGGGATGGAAGAATAACTAACGAAATTAATAGGAGGTTACAGAAGGGAGGCAATTTCTACCAAACAATAAAACATCTGATTTGGAACAATGAAGTTTCAGAAAGAGCAAAACTCCTTATGTATAAGAATTATTACATCCCTATTGTCACCTATGGTGGAGAAACATGGACAATGACAGAAAGGGACTGGAGCAGACTGCAAGCAGGGGAAATGAAATTTCTCAGAGCAGTTAAGGGAAAAACAAGAATGGACAGAGTAAGGAATGTAGAGATTAGAAACGACCTCAAACAAAAAAGTATGAGAGAAGAAATTGAAAGAAAGAGATTAAGATGGTATGGGCATGTTAAGAGGATGCATGGGCAGACTCCCCAAAATTATGGAAGAACTAAAGATGGATGGGAAAAGACCTAGAGGGCACCCAAGAACACAGTGGAAAATGGGAGTGAGAATATCTGTTGAAAGAAGAGGTGTGATCTGGCAGCAAGTGGAGGAAGAAAAGTGGTGGGAGCACCGAGCGAAATGGAGAGGACTCGTCAGCACCCAGACCCGGCAGTAGCTGGAGTGGGATTCGGATATAGATAGATAGAAAATAAAACCAAAAATCAATTAATTGCAATTAACAATAAGTTTTTACAATGGAGAAAGCTGTAACTAACAATGTGGATGCATGTAATAGTAATATGGGTATTGTTTGCAAGCAATCATCTGAATTGGAAGAAAGTGTTACTACAAAAAGTTTGAACAATAACTGCAGTGGAATGTGGGCCAATGTACCTGTTAAAAGGTTTCCCAGTAATCATTAACTTCATCCTGTTGATTTTCTACAACACTATCAAGATAACTTTGTTGGAGGTATAAAAGATGTTACTAAAATTAAGTTTGTAAACAGGTGTTTGGATGGGGAAACACTCTCTTGGGATAACCAGTATTACAACGTAAATTTGACTTATAGTGATTTTGAGAAAAGCTTCTAAATAAATTTTGGTTGGAAATAGAACAGCTAGAACTAAACACAGCACATTACAAAGAAATCGATGGCAATATGAAAGACTTCTATGAAAAACAACTGAGAAAGTTAATTCATGTAGACACACCATTTGATGAGCTTGTGTAATAAATAGAGGAGGTTACCAGGAAAAGTTTAATGGGGATCAGTATAGGAGCCAGATGATTCCATAGAACAATTTTTAAAGTACATACATAAGTTAAACAAGGCTTTAGAATAAAACAAAAGATACGATTGTAATCACAGTGGATTTATTGGCAATGAGAATTGGGGGGAGGGGGGGATGAAAATTGGGGGGAGAGGGGGGGATGAGAATTACAGTGACACTGGTAATTTTGAAAGAAGAGAGGGAGGAAACTTAAGAAATTACAACTTTTAGGGAAGAGAGGAGAGAAGACAAGCACAGTGGTATGATAGCAATAGAAATAAAATAGACAACACGACAGTAGAAACAGATCTATTATCTGAACAGATTATCTGAATCAATCATATAAGCTTAACACATTTGAAAGTAGAGCTAATGATTCAGTAAACTAATGGATGTCCTAATGAGAATGTGTTCATTTTGAGCAAGAAGAAATATGAAAAGTCATGAAAACTACTTTAACAGGAATTTTCAGAGAAGGGAGAATTCTAAACCATACTGGCATCAGAATAGAAAAAGTCGTAGAGTAATTAGACTTAATTTTGATTGGGAATTTTGGAGAGTTATGAATGTAGATTTGTGTGAACAAAATCAAAGAAAGGCTACCCATATTGTGGAAACAAGGAATGAAATGTTGGCAGGAGAGGAGGAAAATGATAATGGTTTTGATGAATTTGATTTACATAGATTAATGACTAATGACATATCAGATTTAGATAAAGACTGAACTGTTTTTAATGTTGATACTGTTGAATCTGATAATCACATACCTACGGGGTACGAAATTATCTTAGACATTACTAGTAAGTAAAGTGAAGAGGACGCCTTGTGTAATTATAATGAGATTAGTGAGAAATGTGAAAATGTTATTAGCAATGAAGAGACTCTGAATGTTTTAGATGATGTTGGTGAAGAAATAAGAAGTGATGAACTTTATATAGTGAATTAGATGGTACAATATACACTGAAGAACCAAAGAAACTGGTATACCTGCATAATATCGGGTAGGGCCTCCACGAGCACAAAGAAATGCCACAACACGATATGGCATGGATGCGACTATGTCTGAAGTAGCCCTGGAGGGAATTGACACCATGAATCCTGCAGGGCTGTCCATCAATGTGTAAGAGTACGAGGGGGGAGATATCTTCTGAACAGCATGTTGCAAGGCATTCCAGATATGCTCAATAATGTTCATGTCTGGGCAGTTTGGTGGCCAGCATAAGTGTTTAAACTCAGAAGAGTGTTTTTCAAACCACTCTGTAGAAATTCTGAATGTGTGGGGTGTCACATTGTCCTGCTGGAATTGCACAAGTCCATTGGAATGCACAAAGGACATGAATGGATGCAGGTGATCAGACAGGATGCTTACATATGTGTCACCTGTCAGAGTCATATCTAGAAATATCAGGGGTCCCATGTCACTCCTACTGCAACTGCACGTGCCATACACCATTACAGAGCCTGCTGATATGCAGGGTCCATTGATTCAGGAGGTTGTCTCCATACCCATACATGTCCATCTGCTCAATACAATTTGAAATGAGACTCATCCAACCAGACAGCATGTTTCCAGTCATCAACAGTCCAGTGTCAGTGTTGGCCCAGGCAAGGCATAAAGCTTTGTGTCATGCAGTCATCAAGGATACATGAGGGGGCCTTTGTCCCTGAAAGCCCATATTCATGATGTTTCACTGAATGGTTTGCACACTGACACTTGTTGATGGCCCAGCATTGAAATCTGCAGCAGTTTGTGGAAGAGGTGGACTTCTGTCACGCTGAACAATTCACTTCAGTCATTGTCAATCCTGTTCTTGCAGGATCTTTTTCCAGCCACAGCGATGTCGGAGAGTTGATGTCTTACCAGATTCCTGATAATCGCAGTATACGTGTGGTATGGTCGTACAAGAAAATACCACTTCATTGCTACCTCAGAGATGCTGCATCCCATTGCTCATGTGCTGACTATAACACCATGTTCAAACTCACTTAAATCTCAATAACCTGCCATTGCAGCAGCAGTAACTGATCTAACAACTGCGGCAGACACTCGTTGTCTTATATAGGCTTTGCTGACCACAGCCCCATATTCAGCCTGTTTATATATCTCTGTATTTGAATACGCTTGCCTATATCAGTTTCTTTGGTGCTTCAGTGTATGTAGAAGATGATGTTATGGAGGAAGTTAATTATGAGGAAAGTCATGATAATTTTATCTGGTGAGGCCAGAAATGTGATTGGTGAGATTTTGCCTGTTGATATCATTAAAACAGTAAATTGTTATGAGGCTCAAAAGAAATATGAGACATGTATAAGTGATGAGATTTTAAAAGTACTTTGGGATCATTGTGGTAATGATGACAGGAACTGTAAGACAAAAGATACACTGAAGAAGGTATGTGAAGACGTCCAACCAGAATGGTGGGAAGAGACTAGAGGTAAACATGACTTAAAAGCTAGTAATAAAGTACACCTGTGAGTACTATGCAACTGAAAGTAGGGTTATACATGAATGAGAATGAAGTGAGAGATATGGAGTTCAGAGATAGTATCGAGCCATAACACAGCTGGCAGTTGAGCAGTCCTACATGGTATGAGTATTGTAGGGTAACAACGGATCTTCCACAATAGGTGCTGTAGATTAATCTCATGATTTGTTGTGTCTAAACCAGATCATGTTTGACATTTGCATGCAAACATGGTTTCATTATCTATGTAGCCTTATGACTGAAACATCTGTGAAACCAACAAATGTCTGGCTGAGGTAGCTCTAACTATGAACTGGGGTAGAAGGCTGTAGTGTGCATATGCATTCTCTGCAGCCATGATCCATAGTTACTCTTGAATTTGGTACCAGTACAGGTGGAGGAACCAGAAGCATGCTCACGTCGACACTGCCCTGTAACTGTGCACACCTTTGTTCGGTGGTTACATCACTGTAACCGATGGCACGACCAGCATGTGGCATGGAATCCAGTGGTTGAAATACAGTAGATGGGCATTGCAGAACCCCAGTCTCATGTTTAACTTCCTGGATGGCACCATTATGGCATGCAGTAGGTTATTTGCTGCAGTCATGACCGTAATGCATCTGTTGAATTGTGGCAGGTAACTGAACCACAACAACACAATTTGTTCTTCAGGGTCACTGATTATGTAGGAATATTACAATCTACATACAAAACACATACACAAACTATTATACACAACCACAAAAACATAAGTAAGCTAAACAGAACAGGATTATCAATATAAATCTGTCAACTGCATGCAAAAATAAACTAGCTTAGGTTATCTGTTCTGGATAGCCATTTATGAGCAATTTAAATTGGACAAGGCCAAGAACAGAGCACTGTGACACCATATGTTGTACTAAATGTACTTGACCTGTAGGACACAGCTTTTTTATAGTTATTAATTTTAACAAATTGCATTTTTACCCTACAGGTCAGTGGCAGCTGGTCCTCATTATCATTGGTGGGGCCCAGATAAAATGTCAATTAACTTTGTAACCGTCATTTACGTCATACTGCATAAGCAATATTAGAAAAATAGTAAATATGGTAATTATTCAGTTATAAATGTAGGCCTAATCCACTAAATACTGTAGCTAATAATAAAGATAATACAGAAGTGAACTCAATAACTTGTTTTTTTTTCCCCCCATACGTTCATATGTTTATTTATTAGCCATTCAGCATGTTTACCACGCAATTGGCTTAATCAAAATACATTTTACATATAAGTATACTTGATACTAATTTTTACATTATGCATATATATATTTCCTTCCATTATATATATATATATGTTTTTAGTAGTTAGTAATTTGTACATTTTACTCACATCATTATTTTACATATACATAAATACATATAAATACATAATCTTCTTACTAATCAGACAATTTCAGCAATAATCAATATACAGTTTACGTTCAAGAATTAATTGTATGGTTTTTTTTACACATTTAGTGAAAGATAGTTACATTATTTCATTGTTTATACATTCCTTTCAAATTAATTCCAAAATATTCTTCAATTGGGTAGTATGCTTTATTTTTGAGCCGTGTGTCTAATACCTCCTTAAATTTTACCGGGTTGTGGCAGTTTATTATATAACTTTTGACTTAGGTGTTTGTGACTGCTGTGTGTCAGTGACAGCCTAGAATACGGTATATCAAGCATGCAGTTGTTTCGAGTGCTGTGCAAAAGTAAATTCTTTCTCTGTGTAAATTGTTGTGTATTTTCTTTTACGTATATTAAGCAGTTATACATATTGAGACTTGGGAGTTTCATTATGTTTAATATACTGAAGTGCTCCTTACAGCTTTCTCTTGGAACCAATCCTTGTAAAGATCTAATTGCTTTTTTTGCCATTTGAATACACAGTTTGTGCCTGGTGAATTACCCCATAACAGAATCCCATATTGTAGCTGTGACTGAAAGAGTGCATGGTGGCAAAGCAACAAGAACATGGTGTATATGCGGACAAGGAAAAAAATTCCTGGATTTCTCCCGGATAAGAATACACTTTCTCCCAGGTCAAAACATACTTTTTCCCTGTTAACTGACTGTATATATATTTTTTCCTTTATTGTTATTTTTATACCTGTACAATCAGGTAGGCTGGCAGCGGCATGCTACGCCGCTCTTCAGCCTTAGTGTTGACAATGATAGAACACAGAAAGAAGATCCAGAATATACATAGTGACAGGCAAAAAATAGTGGACACAGAAATACATAAAACATGGAGCCGTTCACACTCGACGATAACGACACTGAAAACATGTCGACACGGCGCACATAACACTAATGAATTCAACAGCACAGGTGAACGTATGAGCGTGACGACGGACACTAGAAAACACAAAACGATGGCACACACACGCGAAACTGCTGGCGATGATCTCTGGCGCACGAATGTCCACATAGCGTGTACGCGTACGGGGACCTGCCAAGAGGGGAAGAAGGGGGAGTGGGAGGGAGAGGGGTGAGCAAGGATGCCAATGGCAGAGGAGACGGTAGTGGGAATGGAGGAAGGGCTGGAGGGGAAGGTGGGGGGGGGGAGGAGTGGGGAGAAAGGGATGAGGGAGGGAAGAGGGAGAGAAGGGAGTGAGGGTGCCCAAAGGAAACAAATACAGGAAGAGGGAGGGAGGATCAAAGTTGCTAGGAGGGGTAGATGGAGGGGAGGAGGGCATCATCAGGGAGAGGGAGCTGGCGGAAGCCACCTTGGGAGAGGGTGTGGAGAGTGGAGAGATTGAGAGCAGGTGGGACATGGAAGTACAGGCGCGGCAGCGGACGGGGGCGGGAGAGGATGGGAGAGACCAGCAGGTGAGGAGGATCGAGTTTGCCGGAGGTGTAGAGGATCCATATCCGTTCGAGGAAAAGGAGGAGGTGGGGGAAGGGAATTAGGTCGTACAGGATCCGCGTGGGGGAGGGGAGACGGATGCAATAGGCGAGGCGAAGAGCATGGCGTTCCAGGATCTGAAGGGATTTGTAAAAGGTAGGGGGAGCAGAGATCCAGGCAGTGTGGGCATAGCAAAGGATAGGGCAAATGAGGGATTTATAGGTATGGAGGATGGTAGAGGGGTCCAGACCCCAAGTTCGGCCGGAGAGGTTTGAGGAGACAAAGGCGGGAGCGTGCCTTGGCTTGGATTGTCTGGAGGTGGGGGTGCCAGGAGAGGCGACGGTCAAGGGTGACACCAAGGTACTTAAGGGTGGGGGTGAGGGCAATACGACAGCCATAGATGGTGATGTAGAAATTGAGGAGGCGGAAAGAAGGAGTGGTTTTACCTACTATGATTGCCTGGGATTTGGCAGGATTGACCTTAAGCAACCACTGGTTGCACCAAGCAGTGAACCGGTCAAGGTGGGATTGGAGAAGGTGTTGGGAGCGCTGCAGGGTGGGGGCAAGGGCAAGGATGGCAGTGTCATCGGCATACTGGAGAAGGTGAATGGGGGGGTGAAGGCGGCGGCATGTCCGCCATATACAAGAGGTACAGAAAAGGGGAGAGGACGGAGCCCTGGGGCACACCGGCGGAGGGGAAAAAGGTGTAGGAATCCATGTTGAGGACGGCGACATAGGAAGGACGGTGGGAAAGAAAGAAGCCAATCAGATGGACGTAGTTAATAGGAAGGGCAAAGGTTTGGAGCTTGAAGAGGAGACCGGAATGCCACATGTGGTCATAGGCTCGTTCAAGGTCAAGGGAGAGGAAGATAGTGGAACGATGGGAATTAAGCTGTTCGGAGAGGAGATGAGTGAGGTGAAGGAGAAGGTCATCGGAAGAGAAGGACAGCCGAAAGCCACACTGAGTAACAGGAAGGAGGTGGTGCTGGCGGAGATGCTGGTGGATGCGTCGGGTGAGGATGGATTCCAGGACCTTGCTGAAGACAGAGGTAAGGCAGATAGGACGGTAGGAGGAGACAGCGGATGGCGGTTTACCGGATTTAAGGAACATCAGGATACGGGAGGTTTTCCACAGGTCGGGGTAGTAGCCAGTGGACAGGACTACATTGTAGAGCCTGGCCAGGGTGGAGAGGAAAGAGGCAGGAGCTTCACAAAGGTGACGATAGGTGACACGATCGTGACCAGGAGCGGTGTTGCGTTTCGTGCGGAGTGTAGCAATAAGATCCTGTGTAGTGAAAGGGGCATTGAGTCCTGGGTGTGCAATGTTGTCCAAGTACTGGAAATCAGGTGCGAGGGGAGGAACAGAAGTGTCAGTTCGATCGCGGACATCTGAGAAGAGGGAGTAATCGAACTGGGGATCGTCAGGAATGGTAAAGACATCGGAGAGGTAGGAGGCAAAGTGATTGGCCTTACTAATGGCGTCAGGGAAGGGTTGGTTGTCATGAAGGAGAGGATAGTAGGGGGGGGGGGGAGGCTTAGATCCGGTAAGGCGGCGGAAGGCGGACCAGTACTTGGACGAGTTGATACGAAGGGTAGCGTTTAAACGGGTGCATGTCTGTCGCCAGTCCTGGCGTTTCTTAGCCGCGAGCAAGTTACGGACATGTCTCTGGAGTTGCCGGTGGCATCATAGTGTGTACGGGTCATGCATGCGGAGAAATGTACGGTAGAGGCGGCGGGATTCACGGAGGAGGAGGACGGCCTGTGGGGGTAAGGTAGGACGGTGGGGATAGACGGCGATAGAAGGGACATGGGCCTCCACGGCTTCAGACAAGATCTGCTGGAGAAAGGAGGCGGCATGGGTAACATCGTCAGGGTGGTGGTAGGTGAAGGGGTGGCCTTCGACCTGGGTTGAGAGGGTATCCTGGTAGGCATTACAGTCGGCACAGGAATAATCATGGATGTACTGTGGGGTAGGGTCATGACGGGGGTCGGGGCGGGGGCAATGACCGTCTGAAATGGTGAGGAGGACAGGGAGATGGTCACTACCAATGGGGTCCAGGACATCCACCGTTATGCGGCCAAGGAGGTTAGGGGAGGAGAGGACGACAGCAGGAGTGGAATCGGATTCGTGGCAGGTGTGCTGGGGAATGGGGACAAGGTCGCCTTGGAGGGTGGAGAAGAAACGATGCCACCGCCATAACTGCGTCGTGGAACGACTATGGATGTTGAGGTCGGCAGCGATCACGTTGGAGGAGAAGGTACGGCCAATGTGGGAGAGGAAGTCAAAAGGAATAGGGGTGTTAGGGCGGACATAGATGGTGGCGCAGCTGATAGTAAGGCCAGGAAAGAAGAGACTAAGGATCAGGTGTTCGGTGGGGTCGGGAAGGAGAGGTTGGAGCCGAACTGGGATTTGGCAGTGGTGACCAATGGCAACTCCGCCACGTGCTATCAGGAAGGGATTATCGGAGCAGTGAAGGAGGTAAGGCGAAGTGTGGAGGGTGTGGTGGGGCTGAAGAAAGATTTCATTAAGGAGGAAGGCATCCACACAGTGGGTGGCAAGGGTGTGCATGAAGAGGCTCTTGTGGGCGGAAAGGGAACAAATGTTGTTGAACAGGATACAGTGCTGTCGCGCCATGACAGGGATTTAGACAAGGGTGTCGAGATGGGAGAAGGTAAAATGGGCCCGGTTGTGGAAGTAGGTGGCATACATTTTTAGGTGAAAGACGGAACGGGTGGCGAGGGGTATCTGTTGGAGGGTGTTAGGGCGCTGGAATGGGTGGACATTTTGCAGTACAATGGTGAGGAACCTGATGATGTCCTCAGCGGTGGGAGGGGGACGAAGGGAATTGCCAGGAGGGGTGGGGGCATCCAGAGGGCGGACAGGGATGGTGAGTTCAGGAGTGGTCGGAGAGGGTCGGGCCTTACATTTTTGGGAGTAGGTGGGATGCGGGAGATTGCAAATATTGCAGGAGGGAGGGGACTGGAGGTTAGTGCACTGCCGAAGGAAGTGCGCTTGCTTACAATGCGGGCAGGTGGGGGCCTCGCGGCACTCAGCTGTTGTGTGCGCGTTGTAGTGCAGACACCTCTGGCAGTGGAGGGATTGAGGAGGTGAACAGGAGGGGTCGACCTTGTATCTCTGGTGGAAGAGGAGGGCACCCTCCTTCAGAGGGCAGTCAATGGAGGGGGCGTCCTCTGAGAAAACCCGCATAAGGCGGGTGGGGCTGGCGGAGTTAAAGATGCGGCGGACCACCCGCACCTCCAGCGAGGGATGCGCCTTGAGCTCCGCCAACACCTCCTCCTCCTCCATGATCGTCGGACTAAGCCGAGTGATCGAGGTGGTGAGGGTCGGCGGGCGACACGGGGGTTGGGGTTGGCGGGTAGGAGGCGGGGAAGGAGCAGGGGTGAGGGAAGCATTAGGGCCAAAACGGGTGATGGGGATGCGGGAGAGGATGACAGTATGGAGGGTGGAGCTGGGGGAGGAGATGAGAACTGAGTCTCTTCTGGGAGTGAGGAGGGAGATGGGGGCTCCAGGAAAGTGTTGCCGGAGAAGGAGTGAGAGGTTCCGGGCCTCGAGGAGGGAAGGATCAGGGTGTGAGAGGAAGGCATCCATGGCATCCTGGGGGGGTGGGGGAGGGGAAGGAGGATGGGGTGGGGCCTTTTTGGGAGAGGAGGAGGTGGTGGTGCCACTAGGGCATTTAAGGGCGGCGGAAGGGTGAGTGGTGACATGAGGGACGGGAGCTACAGGTAGGTGGTGGGAAGTGGCAGCTCCCGGCATGGACGCAGTGGTCGGCACCGGAGACGGGGATGGTGAAGGTGATGGCGAAGGCGATGGGGAGAGCTGGGCATGGGCAGTGGCCCGACGGGCCACCACCCTAGCTGGAGCTGCAGTGACAGGCTGGGGGAGTGGGGGGAAAGGATCAGAAGTAGAGGAGCGGGAGGAAGAAGCTGGGGAGGGGGTGACAAAGTGCGAGGGCGAAGGGAGAGTTAGAAGAGGAGGGATGGAAAGAGGGGGGGCGACTGGGCACACCATGTAATGGTGGTGGTGGCAGCGGAGGGCGAAGTATACACTATGGCAGTGGTGGTAGTAGTGGCAGTGGTGGTGGGGGCTGACATGACGACAGGGATGAACTAAAACAGTACAGGACGAAAAAGAGAGGAAAAAACCGGGGATGGACGAAGACGAGGACCAGAGTCCCACGCTGCTGGTGCTGGCGACGGCTGGCAGGAATGCCGCAGCGGCTGCCGCGGACGGGGCCGGGGCCGCTGCTGCTGCTGCTGGCTGGCTGGACTGCTGCTGCTGCTGGCTGGACTGCTGCTGCTGGCTGGCTGGACTGCTGCTGCTGGCTGGCTGGACTGCTGCTGCTGGCTGGCTGGACTGCTGCTGCTGGCTGGACCGCTGCTGCTGGCGGGCTGGCTGGACCGCTGCTGCTGGCTGGCTGGACTGCTGCTGCTGCTGCTGCCGGCTGGACCGCTGCTGCTGGCTGGCTGGACTGCTGCTGCTGCTGCTGCCGGCTGGACCGCTGCTGCTGGCGGGCTGGCTGGACCGCTGCTGCTGGCTGGCTGGACTGCTGCTGCTGCCGGCTGGACCGCTGCTGCTGGCGGGCTGGCTGGACCGCTGCTGCTGGCTGGCTGGACTGCTGCTGCTGCTGCTGCCGGCTGGACCGCTGCTGCTGGCTGGCTGGACTGCTGCTGCTGCTGCTGCCGGCTGGACCGCTGCTGCTGGCGGGCTGGCTGGACCGCTGCTGCTGGCTGGCTGGACTGCTGCTGCTGCCGGCTGGACCGCTGCTGCTGGCGGGCTGGCTGGACCGCTGCTGCTGGCTGGCTGGACTGCTGCTGCTGCTGCTGCCGGCTGGACCACTGCTGCTGGCGGGCTGGCTGGACCGCTGTTGCTGGCTGGACTGCTGCTGCTGGCGGGACCGCTGCTGCTGGCCGGCTGACCGGCTGGACCGCTGCTGGCTGGCTGGCTGGACTGCTGCTGCTGCTGCTGCTGCCGGCTGGACCGCTGCTGCTGGCGGGCTGGCTGGACCGCTGCTGCTGGCTGGCTGGACTGCTGCTGCTGCTGCTGCCGGCTGGACCGCTGCTGCTGGCGGGCTGGCTGGACCGCTGCTGCTGGCTGGCTGGACTGCTGCTGCCGGCTGGACCGCTGCTGCTGGCGGGCTGGCTGGACCGCTGCTGCTGGCTGGCTGGACTGCTGCTGCTGCTGCTGCCGGCTGGACCGCTGCTGCTGGCGGGCTGGCTGGACCGCTGTTGCTGGCTGGACTGCTGCTGCTGGCGGGACCGCTGCTGCTGGCCGGCTGACCGGCTGGACCGCTGCTACCGCTGCTCGGCTGGACCGCTGCTGCTCGGCTGGACCGCTGCTGGCTGGCTGGCTGGACTGCTGCTGCTGCTGCTGCCGGCTAGACCGCTGCTGCTGGCGGGCTGGCTGGACCGCTGCTGCTGGCTGGCTGGACTGCTGCTGCTGCTGCTGCCGGCTGGACCGCTGCTGCTGGCGGGCTGGCTGGACTGCTGCTGCTGGCTGGCTGGACTGCTGCTGCTGCCGGCTGGACCACTGCTGCTGGCGGGCTGGCTGGACCGCTGTTGCTGGCTGGACTGCTGCTGCTGGCGGGACCGCTGCTGCTGGCCGACTGACCGGCTGGACCGCTGCTACCGCTGCTCGGCTGGACCGCTGCTGCTCGGCTGGACCGCTGCTGGCTGGCTGGCTGGACTGCTGCTGCTGCCGGCTGGACCGCTGCTGCTGGCGGGCTGGCTGGACCGCTGCTGCTGGCTGGCTGGACTGCTGCTGCTGCTGCTGCCGGCTGGACCGCTGCTGCTGGCGGGCTGGCTGGACTGCTGCTGCTGGCTGGCTGGACTGCTGCTGCTGCCGGCTGGACCACTGCTGCTGGCGGGCTGGCTGGACCGCTGTTGCTGGCTGGACTGCTGCTGCTGGCGGGACCGCTGCTGCTGGCCGACTGACCGGCTGGACCGCTGCTACCGCTGCTCGGCTGGACCGCTGCTGCTCGGCTGGACCGCTGCTGGCTGGCTGGCTGGACTGCTGCTGCTGCTGCTGCCGGCTGGACCGCTGCTGCTGGCGGGCTGGCTGGACCGCTGCTGCTGGCTGGCTGGACTGCTGCTGCTGCCGGCTGGACCACTGCTGCTGGCGGGCTGGCTGGACCGCTGTTGCTGGCTGGACTGCTGCTGCTGGCGGGACCGCTGCTGCTGGCCGACTGACCGGCTGGACCGCTGCTACCGCTGCTCGGCTGGACCGCTGCTGCTCGGCTGGACCGCTGCTGGCTGGCTGGCTGGACTGCTGCTGCTGCTGCTGCCGGCTGGACCGCTGCTGCTGGCGGGCTGGCTGGACCGCTGCTGCTGGCTGGCTGGACTGCTGCTGCTGCTGCTGCCGGCTGGACCGCTGCTGCTGGCGGGCTGGCTGGACCGCTGCTGCTGGCTGGCTGGACTGCTGCTGCCGGCTGGACCGCTGCTGCTGGCGGGCTGGCTGGACCGCTGCTGCTGGCTGGCTGGACTGCTGCTGCTGCTGCTGCCGGCTGGACCGCTGCTGCTGGCGGGCTGGCTGGACCGCTGTTGCTGGCTGGACTGCTGCTGCTGGCGGGACCGCTGCTGCTGGCCGGCTGACCGGCTGGACCGCTGCTACCGCTGCTCGGCTGGACCGCTGCTGCTCGGCTGGACCGCTGCTGGCTGGCTGGCTGGACTGCTGCTGCTGCTGCTGCCGGCTAGACCGCTGCTGCTGGCGGGCTGGCTGGACCGCTGCTGCTGGCTGGCTGGACTGCTGCTGCTGCTGCTGCCGGCTGGACCGCTGCTGCTGGCGGGCTGGCTGGACTGCTGCTGCTGGCTGGCTGGACTGCTGCTGCTGCCGGCTGGACCACTGCTGCTGGCGGGCTGGCTGGACCGCTGTTGCTGGCTGGACTGCTGCTGCTGGCGGGACCGCTGCTGCTGGCCGACTGACCGGCTGGACCGCTGCTACCGCTGCTCGGCTGGACCGCTGCTGCTCGGCTGGACCGCTGCTGGCTGGCTGGCTGGACTGCTGCTGCTGCCGGCTGGACCGCTGCTGCTGGCGGGCTGGCTGGACCGCTGCTGCTGGCTGGCTGGACTGCTGCTGCTGCTGCTGCCGGCTGGACCGCTGCTGCTGGCGGGCTGGCTGGACTGCTGCTGCTGGCTGGCTGGACTGCTGCTGCTGCCGGCTGGACCACTGCTGCTGGCGGGCTGGCTGGACCGCTGTTGCTGGCTGGACTGCTGCTGCTGGCGGGACCGCTGCTGCTGGCCGACTGACCGGCTGGACCGCTGCTACCGCTGCTCGGCTGGACCGCTGCTGCTCGGCTGGACCGCTGCTGGCTGGCTGGCTGGACTGCTGCTGCTGCTGCTGCCGGCTGGACCGCTGCTGCTGGCGGGCTGGCTGGACCGCTGCTGCTGGCTGGCTGGACTGCTGCTGCTGCCGGCTGGACCACTGCTGCTGGCGGGCTGGCTGGACCGCTGTTGCTGGCTGGACTGCTGCTGCTGGCGGGACCGCTGCTGCTGGCCGGCTGACCGGCTGGACCGCTGCTACCGCTGCTCGGCTGGACCGCTGCTGCTCGGCTGGACCGCTGCTGGCTGGCTGGCACCTGCAACCCTAACACTTCGATTAGTGACAGGCACGAATCGAAGGGCAATACTCATTGCGAGGTACCTCCGGAGATGACTGACCGTATATTTTCTCTTGGAACTGTATAACTTATCAGTCCTTTGAGTGGTTATGCATGGGAGTAGAATTTCCCAGCACTTTAGAAAACAAAACACAGGGAAAACAAGACATTTTGGAAAGATTTTTGATGAGAAGCAACATGTACGCTGCATATTTTCATATTACGAAAGTATAAATTCGACTTCCACCAAACACCACATGTTACTTTCCGAAGCATTGAAATTAAGATTGCGATGTGCTTTTGCAGGCCAGGCATAGATCATGTCATGTGACCTCGCCAGATGATGACAGCGGGTATTCAGAGCTGAGGGCACATGAGGTAGTCAGCCAATAGCAACATCACTGTTAAGAAGTGTGAACACACAAACATAAAAAGCTAATGGTTTAAATTAATACACATTGTGTTGCTACGTGAAAAACAAAGCTTTCACATATAATATTGCTCTATAAGATTAATACGCTGCAAGAGAAGCTAAGCTTTCACATATAATGTTGGTCTTTCATGTGCATATTAGAATGTAAGATATATCACACAAATGTGCCAGTAAATAAAGACATATATGTCTGACCTTCTGGGCTCAAAATTCATCTAAATGGCTCATCATCAAAGAGTTGATTTTTAAATGAGAGTCAAACGCTCTGTGATTTAATAAACTCATCATACATTCTTGCACCTAGTTCAACTTGGATAAAAGGAAATTTACTTTGATAGCAACTGTTTTCAAACCACTATTCGGAATATTTTCCCATGACCTATTAGAAATAGGTTCGTTTCTGCAGTTGCCAAAGAGTTCCAGATGACAGGCGTCACCGCGCTTGACAGCTACGATGTTGTAGGGAGCCGGTATATTCGTACGTGTAAAACATTAAAAGATTTTACATTATGTCATAAAAGAAACAAGACATCAGAGGATACTCCAAGAGCATCGGAATTTTATGACCCATACTAAAATGTGCACATTCGTATGTCCAGATTCCCAGTGAAGTAGGCCATGACCTAATATTAAGCTTTTCAATGTGGTTTTCAGGATGTAAATTTTCTTGGAGTACCAGTACTATGTTATCTCATGTTTGGTTCTTTATTATGGCATAATGCCATACGTGCTAGAAGTTGAAAACGTGCACTTGAAATGCAGCGAACAGTGTGCGGAATTAAACACTTCGTTTCAAATATATTGTCTGCCCCAGCGGAAAAGATTAATAAAAGAAAATTTCTTTAGCAAATCGACAAAAATAACTTCATTGTTCTGCAAGGCAATTAATGCTTGACTGTCAGAATGGTGGAAATAAAATACAATCTGCAACTAACAACAAATTTTAGCCTTCCGTAATTATGTGAATGTATTTATCTTACTTGATAGCCCCCGGCCACAGAAATCTGTTTTGTTTTCATTTGACGTGAGAGCAGTAAACGAAGAGGAATCAGCAAAATCACTAAATGTAAACACGGGTCACATGAGACTACTCACAGCCCATCTATAACTCAGCCTGCTCTGTGCATCAGCCCCGGATTTACTATGCTTCCGAACAGGGCCAATACCCCGCCACTCCCTAGAGCGTTAGAGACAGGACGACAAAAATTAGAAAAAAATCGAATTTTCAAAAATATATTCATTTTGTAGCGCACATCTTTCTGAAGAGTCTAATGCATAAAACATATGTGTTCGAGGAAATGTAGTACATGTTATTTCATCGTAAGGGTGCCAAAGTGCAGTACCACACAGCTTCACAAAAAAAAAAAAAAAAAAAAAAAAAAAAAAAAAAAAAAAAAAAAAAAAAAATAATAAAAAATAAAAAATAAAAAAGAACTCTAAGAAAATTTGCACTCTTTATTCCCTATCAGCTAACAACTTACTGCTTTGTGTGACATAAAATTAAATATAGGATATATAAAACCAGTAAAGACACGAGACAAGCAAGACAATACAAGTATAGAGAAGAACTTAAGTCTATAGATTGGAATACTGTTATACATTCCTCCAGAAATGTTGATGAAGCCTTCAGCACATTCCTTAATTTCATTTCTGAAATCTTCCACACATGTTGTCCACTGGTTAAAAAACAAAAAAACAAAAAAGTTAGGAAACCTAGCCACTCAACTTTACAGAAGTGGTTTTCACCCCAATTACAAAAACTGAGACTATTGGTAATTACTTGTCACGATAAGGTCAAAAAGGGAGCAGTAGATAAAGAAACTTACAAAAACCTGAAAAGAAAATATAGATCTGAAATAAAAATAGCCAAGTGTAAGGCAAATGGTGATTTCATTAAAAAAAATCACACAATAAATGTAAGGCTGCATGGAAAGTAATAAAAGCAGAGCTAGGTATGGATATAAACTACAAAGACAACACAAATGCTGCTAACGTCACTGCTGATGATTTCAATCACTTTTTTGTCAACTCTGCCAATCTCAGCCTTCCAACCCACAGCAACCAGAATTCCAATTCAACACATACACCTATTTCTCACCCCATATCTGGCAGAAATTTTTAACAAAACATTACAAACATAGTGTCAGCTTGTAAATGGAGAGAAGTACAAGTAACTGATATAATTAAAGCAACCTCTAAATTAGGATACTCTAGATCTGAAGATGTGTATGGTCTGTCAAACTATGTAATTAAAAAAGTTGTAGATCTCATAACATACCCTCTTTGCATACTGATAAACTGGATGCTCTCTAGTGGACACTTTCCAGAATGTCTCAAAAAAGTAGTTGTCATACCATTATACAAAAAGGGTGACAAGTCCTGTATCAATAATCATAGACCAATTTCACTTGTGCCTATTCTCTCAAAAATAATAGAACATTGCATAATGCAGCAAATATGCATACACCTATCAGACAATAATATATTCAATGATTCTCAGTATGGATTCAGGTCAAACTTATCAACAGTCAAAGCAGTTGAAAACCTTATCTCTTTTGTACTAAGTGCATTTGAGTCAGAATAATCTGCTGAAGCCATTCTAATTGACTTGAGTAAGGCTTTCGACTCAGTTAACCACAAATTATTATTAGATAAACTGTGTTGCTATGGAATCAAACACTTGGAACTCTCACTAATTGAATCATACCTCAGCAATAGAAAACAAATAGTAAAGCATAATGACCAACAGTCACAGACTTTAAGTACAAAACGAGGTGTTCCTCAGGGCTCAGTGCTTGGCCCTCTACTATTTATATTGTTTGTAAATGACTTTCCGAACAACTTACCCTGTAAATCTATCCTCTATGCTGATGACACAACATTAGATAACTCTGGAAAGGATATAAACATATTGAAGGAGGAAAGTGAAGAGTGTATCAAAATATCTAATATCTATTATCTATGAACCATGAAAAGACTGTCAAGATAATCTTCAGTTTATCAAACAGTAACATGGAGTTATCATCTGTTAAACTACTAGGAATACACATTGACTCAAAATTAACTTGGGACACACATACAGATTATGTATGTCGAAAGCTATCATGAGTTATCTACCTACTAGCCAAACTACACACATGTGTTACACAAGATTTATTGCTTCAGTCATACTATGCCTTCTTTCATTGCCATCTACAATATGGCATTCTTTTATGGGGTAACTCTCCAGGAGCCAAAAAAATTTTCACTTGGCATAAGAAAGCAATTAGACGTTTGTACGGAATCACTGACAACAAGACCTCAAGTAGACCTTATTTTAGAGACTTAAAAATTCTCACAGTCCCATCTCTTTACATATATTGTTGCCTATTAAACATAAAAGAAAACTTAAACTACTACACTATAAGGAAATCAGTTCATCAACACAATACTTGACAAACAAATATGATTGATATACCCACAACCAGGCTTAAGAAAACCCAATCTAGCTATGAATACATAGACATAAAATTATTCAACACTTTACCCATACAGGCTCAATTGGTTTCAATGGATATTTTCAAAACTAAAACCAAAGTGTGGATGAAGAAAAATACTTTCTACAGTGTAGAAGAATTTCAGAATAGTTGTAAAGATGATCTAATTTATTGATAAACTAAGGCTTACTGTTATGTATAGTTATGGATGTAGAGGCAGCTAGCTATAAGCTAATATGGTACAACACTATGTTTTTTTTTCAAGTAATATTTTTGTTATATGAAACATAATGTACAAATAGCTATAATACTTCTGACAATATTGATTGCATGTTAATGCTGATAAATTATGGCTTACTGTTATGTATGGATCTAGGTGTTGAGGCTGTTGTAAGCTAATAGTTTACAACATTGCTATATTTTTACTATGAATTATTTTGGTATGTAAAACACAATGTACAAATAGCTGTAACTCTTCTGACGACATCGATTGCATGTTAGTGCTTAAAGATGGATAAAAATAAATAAATAAATTTCTTCAATTCTTAGCTCCTAGATTTTTTTTCTCTCTAATCTTGCTACAGCTTTACATGGCGTGCTTTCCTTTCTGTGAAAGAAACTGTTACCTTATCAACGTTCGTCAAACGTTTTGCTACATGAAAAAATCGAAATGTCGTTGTCTAATACTGAAAAAGCTGTTAATACAAATAGGACCCAAGACTGTTGTGGTTTCTCGATCTGATTACGTCTATTTTGTCACTCTCTGCTAGATAAAACAAAATAGGCCTTTCTAACACTGCAGCAATTGTAACACACACCAAATAAACGAGACTGTTTTGGCACAAATGGTCATTTTTTGACGACAGAATATAATTTACGAAGTACCAATACCAAATGCCTATTAGGCCTACTACAAGCTAAAAGCTTTACTTTGGGAAATAATTTCACACTTCATTCATACGTTCCATAATTGTTCCATAATTTGTGTGATGTCCCTGTTCCTTCTTCCTCGTTCTAACAAAGAGACTTGTTATCACTAATTTTGTAACTATTCCCGTCAATGCCAAAGCCGATTCGCTGGTTACCTTCACTAACTCTACCAGAATCACCGGTTTAGTTATCCCACGATTATTCTCCGGTTAGGCGTTGTTACATGTTCGTACAACGCGTTTTCCGTACTACTTTTAGAATAGAACTTAAAGCGGCTGCTAGCCGGGGACTGTACAACTGGCCCTTACAAGTATAGCGACCTGGCCAAAAATCTTCTGTCAAAATTTCATTTTCTTGGATACACCGAGAAGATAACACGTAATCGCCGGCCGAAGTGGCCCAGCGGTTCTAGGCGCTTTAGTCTGGAACCGCGCAACCGCTGCGGTCGCAGGTTCAAATCCTGCCTCGGGCATGGAAGAGTGTGATGATCTTAGGTTAGTTAGGGTTAAGTAATTCTAAATTCTAGGGGACTGATGACCTCAGATGTTAAGTCCCATAGTGCTTAGAACCATTTTTATATGTAATCTTTCTTACCTGTTATTCGTTTATTTCCACTCTGGTAGTCTGAACCTTTGTAGTAATCTAGTAATTATAACAATGCTAATCATTCGCAAACCCAATCAACCACACAATCAGACAGCAGTTGCATTCTTCCGTTTGGCCTTACTCCGTTCAGCCCGTATAGCCCCTTTTGTCTGTAGGAAAGTTTGTTTCTACATACGACGAGGATTCCCCTGACAGAGACATCATGTACACTATGCACGCATTCACAAGTACAATTCATTCAGAAATCATCCTACAATGTGTTCAAAAACGACAGGGATGCATTTCAAAGTCATGTGAATAATCGATAGACTAACGTGCGCTGGTTAATAGTCGCTTTGTGAAACAAGGTTTTTTCCTTCAAGAATACGAATCCCCCCGCCCCCTCCCCCTAGATCTAAGCCTGCTGCGCATGCGTGAATCTGGCAGCTTGCGCGCTCCAATAAAATTTTTCCCGGTAGCATCTACCAGCTTGCTGCGACTGCTTACATAGCCAACACCCACATTTCTGTAGCCAGAAGCGGGAGAATCTATTATTCAACTGCGCATGCGCATGATCTCGCTCGTAACTGCTAAAACGAATCTAATGTAAACAGCTGTGACGTCACGCTCATAGGAGGCAATTTGTTGTTATGAAGCATTGCAGTCTCCCTAAAGCCTTTGACATATTTTTCTGTTGGCAGAAGCTTGTATGAGCACAGTGTTTTGTTGTTGTATAGGGCGCATTTCCTTTGCAATTTTAGTTTTTCTGTCGTTCATGTTTCATTGCTGCAATATTACTCTGCAGTAGCGGGATACAGTAATATCCTTTGCAAGAATATCGGTTCTTACCAGTCAAAATTACAAAAATTTAACTGAAAACCGAAACAATGAAAAATTCCCGCAATTCTAAAAAATTCCTGGGTTTTTCCTGGTTTTCTCCCAGATGAAAAAATTCCCGGATATCCCGGTTGCCTCAGTTCGTATACACCCTGAAAAAACTTTTACTGACAGAATTTCTTAGTTTATACAGCAGGAATGTTACGCGTGCATGTTTGCCTGTCAGATAGCTTATAAGGTCATCCTATGAGAGCCTTTGGTCTATTTATAGTCACATTAGTTTGACACTGCGATTCTCTGCTTTCCGTACCTTCAGATTAAAATAAATTTCCTCTGTTTTTGTGTTGTTTATACATAACTCGTTAGCAATACACCACAGCCTACATTTTTCAAAAAGATCATTATTTTTGTTTACCAATTCTTGCATACCTGTGGAGATCATGGTCATATCATCAACATATAAGACATTCTTGCAGGCTACATAGTTTGAGAAGTCATTAACATAGACAATAAAGAGGAAGGGTCAGGGAACAGAGCCCTGTGGAATTCTTCTCTTAATTTTCATTAAGTCTGACCTTTCATTGTTCACATACACTGACTGTTGTGTGTTATTTAGGTATGACTTAATCAAATTAAGTGGTTTGTCTGCAACACCATAATATTCTAATTTCTTAACAATTATCTCATATGATACTGAATCAAATGCTCTGCTTGAGACTATGAGTGTTGCACAGGTGTTCAGTTTCCTTTCAAAAGCGTTGTGGATTTCAGTTATCAGGATTTCAATGCTTTTATGGTTGACTTATTAGTTCTAAATACAAACTGGCTGTCATTATGTAATTTATTGCTCTCAAAATACATGTAAATCTGTGTGTGTGTGAGCAGCTCTCTATGATTTTGGCGAGTATAGGGACAATTGGTATTGGTCTATAGTTATCTGGCATTTCTCTCTCACCCTTTTTGTATATGGAGAGTGTAACTGTAATTTTAAGGCAATCAGGGAAAATGCCATAATCATGGATTTTATTTGCAAGGTATAGTAGAGGGAATATAATTTCCTTAATTAGAGCCTTTATTACGTAGTTACTGAATCCATAGTGGTCTTCTGTTGATTTTTGATTTTTTGTTGACTTGATTTATTGATCCATTTTCATCTACAGCTGCACAATGTGCAAGAGATATTTGGATTTTTATGTTAATATTAACAGTTTTACATATAACATACCTTTGTACATAGTAACACACATTAATATATCAGTTAATGATGAATACTTAAATAAATGTTGTTACGCTATACATAGAGAGATAAAATACAAATGTCCTTCTGAATGAGACTGCATTGGGTTCATAGAAAAATTTAGTTTTGTAGGTATTCATTTACTGTGTAAAAGCAGTGATCAACCAAGTATGACTTTAATTTAGATTTGAAGTGACCAATGTTTTGTACGTGTTGAATGGTATCTGGTAAGGCATTGTATAGTTTGATACTAAGATGGATAAGACCGTTTTGAAATAACTTTGTGTTGGCACTTTGAACATATACATCCAATTTTTGTCTTGTATTGTAGTTGTGTATTGTGTGATTTTGAGTGATGAGTGGTTCTTTTTGTATGTAAGTTTTGCTTTAAATACATTATATTTTCAAGTATATATATATACAAGGAAATGGAAGGATCATCCTTTTTTGAAACAATGGTCAACATGATTTGCGATTTTTTTTTAAATTTCTGAATGTTTTGATGGCATCTTCAGAATTTCCCCAGAACATAACCCAGTACCAGAGGTGAGAGTGAACAACTGCATAATATACACACTGAAGGGTGTTGTAGCTGGTAAAATTTTTTAATGTATGTAACAAAAAACAAGAAGTACTTAATTTTTTGTTCATTTGCTCAGTATGTGCTTTCCATTTGAAGTTGTCTTGTAGAAGAAGTCCAAGAAATTTGGTACAGGCTGTTTTGGCAATTGTCTGTCCATATAGCTCTAGATTGGGTGATTCAAAAATGGTTGAAATGGCTCTGAGCACTATGGGACTTAACATTTGTGGTCATCAGTCCTCTAGAACTTAGAACTACTTAAACCTAACTAACCTAAGGACATCACACACATCCATGCCCGAGGCAGGATTCGAACCCGCGACCGGAGCAGCCACGCAGTTCCAGACTGAAGCGCCTAGACCACA
Source organism: Schistocerca cancellata (assembly GCF_023864275.1). Lineage (NCBI taxonomy): Eukaryota > Metazoa > Arthropoda > Insecta > Orthoptera > Acrididae > Schistocerca > Schistocerca cancellata. The sequence goes on from NC_064631.1 coordinate 401,025,795, forward strand.
CGGCCACACCGGCTGGTGATTGGGTGATATCAGATTTTTTGTTTGTGCTGTGTGTATATCCATAGCTACAGTTTTTCAGTGTTTATTATTAAGTCATTGTCATCAAAGTAACGTGTTAGCCTGTCAGTGACTTCTTTTATGTTTTTTACAAGAGTTTCTTCTGAGTTTCCTGTAATTAGAACACTTGTATCATCAGCAAATTGAAATATTTTACTGTTGTCATTGCTTATGCTTAGGTCATTTACATAGAGTAAGAACAGAACAGGACCCATTACTGATCCTTGTGGCACTCCATATTTAACAGTCAGTAGCTTGGAATTATATTTCCTAATGACATTGTCCCTATCTTCATCTATTTTCACATATTGTTCCCTGTTCTTAAGATAAGAGCTGTGCCAGTTGTTAGATGTTCCCCTAATGCCAAGATTTTTCTAGCTTGTGTAGTAATTTCTCATGGTTTACGGTGTCAAATGCCTTTGACAAATCTAAAAATATGCCCATGGTAAGTTTTTGTTGTCTAATGCTATCAGTGCCTCTAATAGAAAGGAGTGAACTGCTGATTCGGTTGAACGGTTTGCTCTAAATCCATGTTGAGATTCTGACAGAATGCAATTATCCTCTAAGAAGTCTGTTAGCCTCTGTTCTAGAGTTATTCAACTTGTTTACAGGGTTATCTGTATCTGTAGCAGTTATTCTACTCCAGTTAAATCTTTTATCTGTTTTATTCTGTGATTTCAAAAGAAAGCCTTCCACATCACATAAGCATTTACTGAATTTATGAAGTGTTTGTTAAGAGTGTTGCAATTAACTGGGTTTATGATTTTTTTCTTTCCCCATGTTTATCTCACTTTTAACTCTGTTCCAGGCAGTGTTACATTTGTTTTTAGAATTTAAAAAATACTCCTCACTTGCTTTCATTTATGCTGCTTTAATTTCAGATTTGTATGTTTTCCTTAAGATTATATATCTATTCTTGTTTTCTTGATTGAGTTCAGTTTTGTCCTTCAGCATGAGTAGAAGGATTCTGATTTTATTGAGGTGCAGGGTGTACCCCTTTTTTGTGTGTTGTGGTTTATGCATATTGCTACAGTTACATCTCTTAGTAATAAGAGGGCAGTTACTGTCTAATGTATTTTTATATTGGATATGAATGCAGAAAAGCTTTCATTTATATCTCTGTCAAGCGTTAGTATTCTAGCCCACTCTATTCTACTCAGTTCATTTCTCATTACTTCAGTGTTCCCTTCCTTGAAAGCTCTATACATAGTTAACATCCTGGTATCATCAAATGTCAGATTTCCTATTTTGAGCCATATGCCATATGGTCAGATAGTCCTAAATTGATGGTATCCCATTCTAGTTGATCCCTACACACCTTGATAATTATATTGTCAAGGCATGCCTCCATTCTGGTCATTAGGCAGGAGTAATTTATTGATCTTAAGATATTTAGGATGTATACCACAGTTTTTCTCTTTACTCTTACATCTATATTAATGTCTCCTGTGATAAATGTTTTATTCTGCTTGTATTTGGTAGTCAGTAAGATTAATTCAGAGAGTTTTTCTGTAAATATCTCCTCATCAGAAGCTGGTGTTCCGTAAACTGTTGCAGTTATGTTTCTGAGTGTGTACAACCCAGGCAGATGCTTCGAACAGTCCTTCAACAGACAGGTTTGTGAGGTCTATGATTGAATATTTTAGATTCAAGTTTTTGTTGATATAAATGGACACTCCACCATGGACATTGTTTGGTCTACAGTAGCTTGTTCCCAGTGAGTAGCCAAATGATACAAATAGGCTTATGTACTCACTTTTAATCCACAGTTCATTCACACAGAGAATGCCACACTGCATTTCCTCCAGCCAGTACTGTAGTTCACTGACGTTGTTTCTTAGGGACTGTACATTTATATGTAACAAAAGTAATTCATTTTTTGTTGTGAGATGGTACATTGCTTACATTGGGCTCAGTTTGATTATTTACTTTAAGTGTGTTCTTTGTATTATGATCTAAAGCTCTTTGTTTTGACCAAGTCTGACACATTTCAGGCTTGGTCAGCCTTATACATTTCCCTAATCTGGTCCTGAGTTTTGAGACATATGTTCCAAATTGCTGATGCAAGATAATTTGTTATTTACCATACCAAGTATGTTTTGGGCCAGCAGTGTCTTTCCTAAACCGCTTAGGCCTTGACCATGTCTTGTATGACAAGTTCTTGAGCAGTAACAATTGTCAGAGGGTTGATGGTTACAACTTATACATTCCTTAATATCTAAAAGCATTACATGTTTAAACTGTTTGCAAATTGTTTCAAAATACTTGTTAGCTTTGGTTATTTCTTTGTTTACACGTGATGTTTCAATTAAATCATGACAATGAGGTATTTTAAATAATATAACATTTATGTTTGTTAACTAGCCCAGTGTTGTCTTCAGAGCTGTTGTTGCTGCAACTGTTTCATTATGGTATACATCATTTGGTTGAATCTTGCTCCAGGTTTCACTATGCCTTCTATTTTAATGTTTTTTTTTTCATTTTTTGCGGGGGGGGGGGGGGGGGGGGAGGGAGGGGGTGAGTCAGGGTCTTCATTTTTGTAGCCATCCCTGTTCCAATACCATCAGAGTAGATTCTGATGTACGTTGTCTTTTCTCTTGGTATTTCTTATTCTGTGTTCCATCTTTTTCTTTATCTGTGGCATTTGATACATTGTTTCTTTTATTCAATTTCATAGCAGCATCATCAAATCTGGGTTGCTGCAAGATTTTTTGCTATGGTTTTTATTCGATGATTTAAGTATATGTGTACTATTTGTGCCACAATCTATGTTGTTCTGCTTCATGTGTTTGGCTTCAGATGTGATTGTGTGAGTTTCATTATCTTCAGGTCCATTGTAATCGGGTATGTTACATATTTTAGGCCTAATAGTTTTAGACCTACATTCATCACAGTTCCAGTTCTTTATGGTTGTCTCCTGTCCCTTTAGTGAGGGATCTACTTTTCCACATCAAAAATGAAATACGTTTCCACATTTCATGCACTCAACACCACTTCTCAGAGTTTTCTGGCGTTTTCGACAATGTTCACTGGTCCTGTCGCCTGTATTTTTACTAGTCAAATTGTGTATTAGCACATCACTGTACAATGGAGAATCGCACTGTTGTTTTTGTTCTTTAAGTTCATCATATTTTAGTATTAACCCACAAATTTCATCTAATAGAAATGCTATAATATCGTCTTTAGTGTATTTGCTGTTTACATTTTCATGAGTTTCGTCTTTACAGCAATTCAAACAGTACCAAGTCTTTCGTTTTGAACTTACGTTTGCACACTTATAGTGGTAAACTGTTTCACATTTTACACACATTATTCCTTTGTTGGCGCGTTTTTCACAATAGCAGTGGGAAGATGTCCCATTTTCTTGCAAATGTTCAGTGTTAGCTGTTGGTCCTGCGCACACATGTTCATCTTCGTATTTTCCTGTGTTCGCGCTTCACTTTTATCAACTTTTTTAATAATATAGTACGTCAGACAAGTATTATCACAATAAGTACAGATTTTTTCACACACTATGCACTTTCCATCGTAATTTTTAATTTTACTGATAACGCTATTGCACTCGTCATTTTCATTCGGCGCCGTGTTAAATAGTGTGTGTTCTGTGTGTATATTGGTTGATGTGCACCTAACTACTTGACTTCTAGTTTCTCTTCCATACTTAATAAATTTATTTTTAGCAAAAAATGTACTTTATTGATTTCAAAATTGCTATAAGAATACTGTAGTTTTACAGTATTGTTAGGCCCTCAAAAGTTGACCACCGGATCTTGAGGCTAATAATGTGCAGTTTAACCAAAGGCTTCCTATGTTTACTGAGTTCAGCCAACTGAGGAGTGCAGTGAAACTGTTTAAGCTAGATTTCTTTGAAATACTTGGTAGAATAATAAGGGACATGGGAAGCAGATAGCACATATAACACACATTTAATCTCACCATATTTCCTGCCAGGAAAGCGTTAAATGAGAGTTCTGTGTCTTACTTTGAAATATACACAGCAGATTTTGGTACCAAATATAACAGAAACATTGGTACAATAGAGCTAGTTAACAAAATAGCTGTTGTAAAATTCTATATAGCGGAGATGCTGAGTCACAGATAGGCACAACAAAAAGATTCTCACAGTTATAGCTTTTGGCCATTAATAACTTCCTCAACAATAGACACACATACGCACACGTACACACACTCACACAAATGCAACTCACACACACAACGGCAGTCTCAGACAACTGAAACCACACTGCGAGCAGCAGCACCAGTGCATGATGGGAGTGGAAACTGGGTAGGGGTAAGGAGGAGGTTGGGGCGGTGAGGGGAGGGACAGTATGGTGGGGGTGGCAGTCAATGAAGTGCTGTGGGTTAGGCCGATATTATACTATCTAATTTCTTTGTCAAAGATATTTGATGGTGTTATAGGGAACTTTGTCAAATGTCGTCCAATATTTGATCAAATATAGGTCCTCGCTGTAGATTTGATCAAAGAAGTCGCTTGTCTTCTGTTCACTGCAATGTGGCACGTTACTACATGGAGCACTAGCATCGCTGCAGCGTTCTGTTGTCTGTAGTGTTTTTATAAACATTGCCGGTAAATACAATTAGTGTGTGTCGACAACTACAAAATTAATAGAGATGTGTGAAGCTGATGAGATGCTTTACAATGTGAGGCACCCTGAATACAAAAATAGATTAAGAGGATTGGAGACCTGACCAAACCTAACCTAACCTAACCCTCTCCTGTAGCAAGGAATCGGAGTGTTACAGTGAGCCTGTCTTCTGTAGATGTAGCAGTTATTAAGTGAATATTGTGCTTTGTGATATGAGGATACACTTCACTGAGTACATAGAGAAATGTATGCTCATCCATTCTTAAGTCATTGATGTACGACTTGACGTCCTCCACATAACAAGTTTTGTTGAATGCTTTTATCGCATCGCCATAAAACCCATGGCTTCACCCAGGTATGTTTCCTTTTTTCCCCCGCTTCTCTTCCACATGTGCACATAGTGCAATTGTGGAACATGCAACTGCTGCAGTTAATAACAAGTTGTTGTTGTCAGCCATCTTGAACTTTGACGAAAAATATGATGACAGTGTAAATACCCTTTCTAGCACTACATCAGAGATCTTTGTCAAATATATTTGACAGAATATTTGATCACATCTTTGATCAAATCTTTGACAAAGAAATTTGGCAGTGTAATACTGGCCTTAGAGAGGGGCAGGAGAGAGGTGGGACTGGTAGGGGGCGAAGGGGGGGGGGGGGTGAAGAAGCGGAAAACAAGAGAAATGAAAAGACTGGTTATGGTGGTGGAATGATGGCTGTGTAGTGCTAGAATGGGAACAGGGAAGCAGCTGGATGGGTGAGGACAGTCAGTAACAAAGTTTGAGGCCAGGCGGGTTATGGGAATGTAGGATGTATTGCAGGGAAAGTTTCCACCTGCGCAGTTCTGAAAACCTGGTGTCAATGAGAAGCATTCATATGGCACACGCTGTGAAGCAGTCACTGAAATGTAGGATATCACTCTCTCAGTGGGGGCACAGTAACCGGCCACAATGTGGTATCCTTGGTGGTTAGGTTTATGAACTTTAGGAAGCATGTAGAAGGTAGGAGTGCAGGGAGTGGTAGGGATGAGTAGAGAGATGGACTCTGGGGGGGGGGGGGGGGGGAGATTAGTGTTTAACGTCCCGTCGACGACGAGGTCATTAGGTCATTAGAGACGGAGCGCAAGCTCGGGTGAGGGAAGGATGTGGAAGGAAATCGGCCATGCCCTTTCAAAGGAACCATCCCGGCATTTCCCTGAAGCGATTTTAGGGAAATCACGGAAAACCTAAATCAGGATGGCCGGAGACGGGATTGAACCGTCGTCCTCCCGAATGCGAGTCCAGTGTGCTAACCACTGCGCCACCTCGCTCGGTGTGGACTCTGGGGAGAGGTTCTGGAATCCTTTTGCATCACTGTACTCAATGTCCTTCCTTCTTTCTCTACTTTCCTGTGTTTCTCTTGTCACCTTACAAACCGTACTGCCTGCTCTACTTATGAGTCACATTGTATTAGCCATCTCGGCCCAGCACAATAGACAGCTACAAGACCACACTGACTGTTGGTATGGCATCTTCTGTGCCGCATTACACCCACCCATACAATTAATCCTATCCTATCAAACTGATCACTCTCCCTGCATCATTTCCTATGTATTTGCCTGTTAACACCTGCACCTTTCCAGTGCCACATGATCCTGTATCTCATCCTATGAGCTCCTCCCCAGCTCCCACACTTTATCCGTTCTATCCCAGTTTACACCCATTAATTCCACCATGTAGTCACATCTACCATCCCCCTGCATCACGTTTATCCACCATCAGACCTGCTACCTACATATTTTTTATTAGTTATTCTTTACTTTGATCCTCGTGCCTTCTCACCAATTTTAGTGAGTTTTTGCCTATTGCTATTGTCGAATCTGTCAGGTTTCATCATGTTTCCCCCTTTTGCATCCATTTCATCCTTTTCATGAATTTTCACTTGTATCTGGGTGTATTTTTGCAAAATTTTTCGGAGATTAGTCTACATTATTTATGTAATTTTTCACATTTTTCCACCACCGTGGATCTTTGCTCCTTCCATCTGCATCAATACAGAAAAGTCTCCTTATCCCTAACCAGATCCCTGTTCCACATACTCTTCCTGCATTGATGCTCGGTTCATAGAGTCCCCCCTAGTAGCCTTACCATCAAATTATCCATCTCTGGCTGCCACCCCTCCTTCTACAATGACCTCCACCTGTTCAAATTCCGCCAATCCTTAGCCCTCATCAACATAGTTCTTCAAAACCATATCAACCAAGCCCAAACCTCCTTGCAGTACCTTCTCTCCATCCAAAAGATTCTCCTGCTATGCAATCCCAAATTACTGGAACCCATAACAAACAGTAAAACTCTTGCTCTGCAGGAACTTAAGCAACATGCACAACACCACCTCAAAAAGCTCTCCATTCTGCTCACTTCCTGCTCCCACCTTGGGGTGCCACTATCCACCACAACTACAACAACCTCCAAACCTCACTCATGTCCCTCATAGCAGACAAACCCTGTCTCGCAGACCTACTACACTAACCCCACTCCCCAAAACTCGCTCCCATCACCACACAGACCCACAACACAGTCATGAACATTTCCTCCAGAAGCCTTAGCCCCACAGAAATATCAGTTCTTTCAAAAGGCTTCACCTTTTTCCACACTACCAAATTCAATTGTGCCAGAATTTTTAAAGACCTTCTCTCCTTCCCCTGGGCCCTACAGTGGGAACACTTTTCTGCCACCAATCCTACCAATCAGACTCAACCAAAGACCAATATTGAAACATGCCTAACTCATTTCACTCATCCATCCAACTGTGATCTACCCCCCCCCCCCCCCCCTGCCCCCTAATCAGCCCCTGTTAACTTTCCAGAACTTCTTAACCTGAAACCTTGCCTCACCACCATTCCCCAAAATCCCCCAACATGCAAAGTAACCTTATATCCACAGAAAGAACCGCAGTCCACCATCTAAAAACTGATCCCAGCCTTATAAACCTACCTACGGACAAAGTCTCCACCACTGTTCTTTTGAACTGCAAGGATTACCTGGCAGGACTCCACCAGCTGTCAGATACTTCAACTCACAAACCTTCCCACAGTGACTCCATTCCAGTAATCCAGCAGGATCTCCAGTCACTGCTCTAAACCTTAGGCCCATACCAGAACCTCTCCCTGGAGTCCATCTCTTTACTCACCCCTACCACTCCTCACACTCCTACCTTCTACATGCATCCTAAAGTCCAAAAACCCAGGATGCCCCATTATGGTCGGTTACTTTGCCCCCACTGAGAGAATCTCTGCTCTCATAGACCAACACCTTCAACATATTACCCAGAACCTTATCCCCTATATAAAAGACACCAACCATTTCCTCCACCGGCTCTCCCCCCATTTCCTCTCTCTCTTTACCACACAGTGCCCTGCTTGTCGCTATTGATGCCACCTCCCTTTACACTAACATTCCTTATACCCATAGCCTTACCACTATTTAACACTGACTTTACCAACATATAACAGATTCCAAACCAGCAAACATCTTCCTAGTTGCCATGACCAACTATATCCTCACCCACAATTACTTCTCATTTGAAGGCACTATCTATAAACAAATCCAGGGTACGGATATGGGCACCTGCATGGCACCATCCTACGCCAACCAATTCATGGGCCATCTAGAGGAATCCTTCCTAAAATCCCAGAATCCTAAACCCCTCACCTGCTTCAGATTCATCGATGACATCTTTGCTATCCGGATAGAAGTTGAGGACACCCTATCCACATCCCTCCAGAACCTCAACAACTTTTTCCCCATTTGCTTCACCTGGTCCTACTCAATCCAAGAAGCCACCTTCGTCAATGTTGACCTCCACCTCAAAGATGGCTACTTTAGTACCTCAGTCCATATCAAACCTACTAACCACCAGCAATACCTCCACTTCGAAAGCTGCCACCCATTCCATACCAAGAAGTCCATTCCATACAGCCTAGCCACCAGTAGCCGTTGCATCTGCAATGACGAGCAGTCCCTCTCAAAATCTACCGAGGGTCTCAATGAAGCCTTCACTGACCGTAATTATCCTCCCAACTTTATACAAAAACAAATCTCCTGTGCCTTATCTTTCCAGTCTCCCACCACCTCCCATAGTCCCACTGTCCGGCCAGAGAGAAGCATTTCCCTTGTAACTCAGAATCACACCAGGACTGGAGCAGCTGAATTACATTCTCCGCCAGGGTTTCAATTACCTCTTGTCATACGCTGAAATGAGAAATGTCGAGCCCACTATCTTTTCCACCCCTCCCACAGTGGTACTCCACCATCCACTGAACCTACACAATATACTCATCCATCCTTACATGACCCCTGCTCCCAATCCCTTATCTCATGGCTCATGCCCTCGTAATAGACCTAGATGCAAGACCTGTCCCATGCATCCTCCCACCACCACCTACTCCAGTCCGGTCACTAACATCACCTATCCCATCAAAGGCAGGGCTATCTGTGAAACAAGTCACGTGGTCTACAAGCTAAGCTGCAACCACTGTGCTGCACTCTATGTGGGCATGACAACTAACAAGCTGTCTATCTGTATGAATGGCCACCAAAAGCTGTGGCCAAGAAACAAGTGGACCACTTTGTTGCTGAACATGCTGCCAAACATAATATCCTTCATTTCAACAATTACTTTACAGCCTATGCCATATGGATGCTTCCCATTGACACCAGTTTTTCGGAACTGCGCAGGTGGGAACTTCCCTTCAATACATCCTACATTCCCATAACCCTCCTGGTCTCAACTTTCATTAGTCACTGTCCTCACCCATCCAGCCTGTTCCCTCCCAGCACTCACTACACAGCTGTCATTCCACCACCACACCCAGTCTTTTTATTTCTCTCATTTTCCGCTTATTCTTGCCCCCTCCCCCTCTCGTCCCTACCTCTCCCCTGCCCCTGTCTAACCTGCAACACTTCACTGTCCACCACCCCCACCACACTATACCTCCACCTTGCTGCCCCAGCCTCCTCCTTACCCCCACCCAGTCACCACTCCCATCAGGCACTGGTGCTGCTGCTTGCAGTGTGGTTTCAGTTGCCTGAGACTGCAGTCATGTGTGTGAGTTGGCTTTGCATGAGTGTGTGACTTTGTACGTATGTGTGTCTATTGCTGACGAAGGCCTTAATGGCCAAAAGCTATAACTGTGAGAATCTTTTTGTTGTGCCTATTTGTGACTCAGTATCTCTGCTACATGGTGAGTAGCAACTTTCCTTCTCATAATATTGTTACATTCCATCTTGGAATTTCCATTGTTTGATTGTTCTCCAATTCCAGTAGAAAAAGCTGATGAAGAGCACTGACACTGATTCCCATTTGGATATTATGAATTTTTGTTTCTTCAAAATATGGGTTATGAGATGATTATCCAGATATTGGAATAGCTTTGAGGATATTTACAAGAATTTCAACACAGTTTCAGCAAAGTAAAGAGGATAAAGAACTACTTATGGTCATGTACAGGTGAAGCAGACTATCAAATTCAGCTACCTTGTTGACAGAAAACAACACAGCAGCTAAATTTGGCTACAGTGACATCATCAATGAGTGAGCTGCAATCAACGCAAGGAAATTGAAAGTAAAATTATAATAAGAACACAATTTTTGGGAAGGAATGTGTTCTTAACATTCAATTGCAGCCCTATTTGTTTTATTTTCTCAGTAATGACTTATACACTGTCAGTAATTAAACACAAGCAAATGAAATCTGTCCTTTATCATATATCATGATTAAATTAATGTACAGTAATTGGAACAAATAATAAGACATTTAGTTCTTTTAGTAAGTTTGTACAGTTAGTGATTTATTTACAATAATGATACAGTTAATTTTTTGTGATAATGATAAATTTAATTTTTTGTGTGCAAATATTTTTCACATGTATAACCCATTTAAATAATTTCTTTTCAATAGAACTTGATTTTTATTTAACCTACCTTTCAAATTGGTAAATTTCCTTTGTATAAAGGCAGTTTTTCTGGGGAGAGAGCAGCTTCGGCAATTCTGCCAGGGGCACAGAATCACCTCAATATGGCTCTGGCTATGGGTCCAAGCCAGTGGGCCCCAAACATTGTGTAGACAAGTGGACAGGAGGCCAAGGAAGGGAGATAGACAGCAGGGTTTGATGGGGTGCAGAGAAAGGGGGATATGCATGATCTGGTCCATCCAGTGGGCCTGCCAGAGCTGGCCCTAAGCTATCCTGTGTTGAGGGACAAGGTGGAGACAGCGAAACAGCTCAGTCACATCACTTTGTCTGCAGTTTTAGGAGCCAGCGGTGCGGAGAGAGTACGGGCCATCTGACGCTGAGCCCTCAGCATTGGGTGATGAAATGATGTGGAAGCAAATGCTGAGGGGAGGGATGAAACATTGGTTGTAGCAGGGCCTGTCCACCTTCTGGCAGCTCAGAGTAACATTGTGTCTCTGCAACGGAGTAGTGGTAAATGGGTCTGATTATTACCTATGGTCTCTGTCACTCATACTACACCAAAATCATGCCATACAGAAGTTGTTTGATACAATACTGAAAAATACATGGAATAAAATTATATCACAAAATTTATGAGAAGGCTGGGTCCCTAAGAATGAGCCACCCCTGATTCAGTTTATTCTTGTACCAGTGGTGGGCAGAACCTTGAACTCCATATTGTTCAAGTCTTTAAAAAAACAATGTTTGGTTTGCCATACTGAATACTTCTGATTGATCCACAAATATGCCTCCTACTGGCTGCTTGTAATCTACTAGACTTGATTATTTGTCAAGAAACCCATAGTTTTTTGACAGTGGATTTGTTTTTACAAAATCCAAATTGAGTGAATGGAATAATATTGTTCACATTCAGGAAGTTCTACAGTCTATCTACAGCAGCATATTCAAATACCTTGAAGAATGCACATAAACTTGTTATTGTCCTATAATTTTCTGAATCTACTTTCTAACTTTTTTTTAAACAATGGTACAATGTTTTCTATCTTTAAAAAGTTAGCATATGTCTCCTCTTCAGATGATGCATTTTTATATCTGAGGGAGACTTACTGATACAAACAATGTGAATACTTTTCTATAAAAAAAACAGAGTTATGTTTTGTCCAGCAGACATAACTTTTTTTCCTTACAATATTTTCTATAGATGCTGTTTATCTGTCATGGTAGCTTTAAATTTTCTTAATTACATTGATGTCTTTCAAATAAAATGGTTATCTACATCTGTAGATTCAGAGTTATATCTACAGTATATTACTAATTACCACACGGCTTTACAAGGAACATTGCACATTGCTACTTGCCATGTTGCCAATAATTTGTAAAGGAGTGGCTAATGAGTCTCTCTCTCTCTCTCTCTCTCTCTCTCTCTCTCTCTCTCTTTCTTTTTTCCCCCATTTCTTGCTTTATGTTAGATGGGAATTGCTGAATAGATTCTTACAAGAGTAGATGTATGGTATATTGGTATATGGGATGCAAATTGTTTCTGTACAAGAACAACATAGACAGCAGTTCAGCTGTGACTATTTCAGTATTATCTTCCTTGTGCCAGTTTTAAATACAACATAGTAAATCAGTCATCAGTTTCATACCATATATTTTTGGTCTAACTCCTGGTCCTTGTATGTTTCTTGGAAGCATGCCATGATACAACTACTGCTCTAGGAGAGCTCTGATAAGAGACACAGCTTTGTTTTTATTATACTTTGCATATTAATTACAGTCAGTACCAGTAACCTTCCAATATTGTTAAAATTGACAGCTGTTAACTGTATTTTGTTGCTACAGCAAACTCAAAAGCTTTTTTCTTGTACCCAGTTTGAAATATATGTTGATTACTAACAAGGGAAACTTCCCATTACACCTCCCTCAAATTTAGTGATAAGATGGCTCATTTGACAGCCCATCAAAAACTGAACACAAATCAAATATGGAAACAAGAAGAAGATGTACTGAATTGGTGCAAAAGGAAAAAAAAGTAAGATAGAAACAATGAACTGTCGAAGAACAAGAAGCGCAATATGGAGCAGCCTGAAAGAGCAGTGTCATCATGGCCAAATGGTCACGATGTTAGACTTCTATGTAGGTGACTCTGATTCAATCCAACCTCATGCTATTTATTATTATTGTTATTTTTTCGCTGTTCGTTGTATTCAAATTTGTGTCTGTGTAGTAGTGTAATGTCCATTTGCAACAGTGAGGTGTGAGGAAAGGACCTATAATGACAGTTGATTCTGCTCAACTACTATATCAGCAGCTGAAAGGAAGTGGTTTTTGAATGGGAACCGCAAATGTTTGATGACAAGGTGACAAGTCAACCAAATCCTCCATTGGAAAAAACGTCTGGTATGTCATACACAGCATTAGTGACAGTATGTGTGTCATATGGTAGGTATCTCTTACTGACACACCTGTTTTTGTACGTCTAGTAAGTGAGTGAGATATGCCACTTTGTCTGATTTAGATGTTCGTATGAATGTGAATGTGTTCCATCCCAATGAAATGTTGAAAACATAATAGACACACCAAAAAGTTTTGCATCACCTCAGTTCCAAGAGTTCTGGAACCTGTAAATAAAATTGGAATAGCGATCAACATAAACATCATTTCCGCCCTTTTTATTGCTCATGTAAACCACACATTGCATGTTGTACCACCATACCACCATACAGCGAGACCTTCAGAGATGGTGGTCCAGATTGCTGCACACACAGGTACCTCTAATACCCAGTAGCACATCCTCTTGCATTGATGCACACCTGTATTCGTCATGGCATACAATCCACAAGTTCATCAAGGCACTGTTGGTCCAGATTGTCCCACTCCTCAATAGCACTTCAGCGTAGAACCCTCAGAGTGGTTGGTGGGTCACATTATCCATAAACAGCCTTTTCAATCTATCCCAGGCATGTTCGATAGGGTTCATGTCTGGAAAACATGCTGGCCACTCTAGTTGAGTGATGTCATTATCCTGAAGGAAGTCATTCACAAGACGTGCATGATGGGGGCACAAATTGTCATTCATGAAGACAAATGCCTCACCAATATGCTACCGATATGGATGCTCTATGGGTCAGAGGGTGGCATTCACGTATTGTACAGCCATTACAGCACCTTCCATGACCATTAGCGGCATATGTTGGCCCCACATAATGCCAACCGAAAACAGCAGGGTACCTCCACCTTGCTGCACTTGCTGAATAGTGTGTCTAAGGTGTTCAGCCTGACAGGGTTGCCTCCAAACACGTCTCTGACGATTGTCTGGTTGAAGGCATTTGCGACACTCATTGGTGAAGAGAACATGATGGCAATCCCGAGTGGTCCATTCGGTATGTTGTTGGGGCCATCTGTACCGCGCTGTATGGTGTTGTGGTTGCAAAGATGGACCTCGCCATGGATGTCAGGAATGAAGTTGTGCAGCATGCAGCCTACTGCACACAGTTTGAGTCATAACATGACGTCCTGTGGCTGCACAAAAAACATTGTTCAACATGGTGGTGTTGCTATCAGTGTTCCTCTGAGGCATAATCCATAGGTAGCGGTCATCCACTGCAGTAGTAGCCCTTGGGCAGCCTGAGTGAGGCATGTCATCGACAGTTCCTGTCTCTCTGTATCTCCTCCATGTCCGAAGAACATTGCTTTGGTTCACTCCAAGATGCCTGGACACTTCCCTTGTGGAGATCCCTTCCTGGTACAAAGTAACAATGCGGGCGTGATCAAACTGTGGTGTTGACCGTCTAGGCAACAGTTAAAATGGCGAAAAGTGAAGATGTAGTGTGTGTTAGCTCCGCAAATGTGAACAAAAACAGTGGTAAAAAGTGTGCAAAATGTAAAAAACAAAACATTTATAGTGAAGAGAAATGTGTTACATGCCATATGTTTGTAATTTACTTGCAACAGCAACATATTCTAACCACATGACTTATCTATAACCAGTGTATAGGATGACAACTACCAAGACCACAGAAAGTGAACCAACATTTCAAATAACCAGATGAACGGTTAATAATGTTGTGGGAAAAAAAAGTAAATGGCCATGAGGGAATTTAGAACATGGCTCGCCCATTTGACAGGTGTTTCCAACACCATGACCACTTGCCTGTGACATCATTGCTATTTGATACTGCTCTTTGTTGTTGTTCTTGTTCTCGGACTATTCACTGTTTCTATTTTGATTTTATTTTCTTAGTTCAGTACACCTTCTTCCCATCTTCATGTTTGATCTGTGTTCAGTTTTTGATGGGTTATTCACTGAGTCATCTTACCACAAAATCTGGGGGCTGAGGCGGGCAGGGGGTTTGTGGTCATTTTATTTGACAACTTGCTGTTTCATTAATTTCTCAAGTACTTTGCAAGAAGGCTGAGGGGAGTGATGAGGGTCGGGATTTTTCAACTACATCCCTATCACTGCTTTTAAATAATGATCTCATCTTATGAATTTTTAAGCTGGATTTTGCTAATTTTGGTACTCTATTTATTTTTAAAAAAATTTTGTCCATGTAAGTTTCTTTTTCAGTGGTTTTAAGGAATCTCTGTCCACTAAAACTGATCAGTACTCAACTCCTTGCATTCTTGGTTCAATACCAGCAAGCTGACTTGTAATGTGAAAGAAACAAATGAAGATCTCCATCTGGTACTAGGCAGAAATGAGTTAGAAAGGGTACGATGTACAAAACGTGTAGGAATGCACATTGACCAAGGCTTCAACTGGAAAACCACATAACTTATCTCTTCAAGAGATTCAGTTCTGCATGTTTTGCTCTGATAATTATTTCTAAAGGTTGCTCCTCAGATGGTGCTAGAATGACTAATTTTGACTTCCAGTCCCCCGTAGCTTATGGAATAGTTTTCTGGGGTGAAATTAAGTCAGTGAAATGAAATTTTTACGGTACAGGAAAGATCTATTTGAATCTTGTCATGCAACGTAGCTAGGGCCTACTGCAAGTCCCTATTTAAATAGTTGTGTTTGCTTACTCTAGCCTCCTTGTACATGTACAAGCTTGTGTTGATGACAAGAGCTAGACTTGGTGACCTGCAAACCTACTTAGATTATCTCAGTTATAACATTCACAACTGTGAGTCCATTCATACAGAACAAGTTAGAACAACCCATATTCAAAGACATGTGAGCCACTTTGATGTCATTCTTTATAAACAGATTGGAGATGGTAACACTTTTTTTAACAGACTTAGGAGGGAGGAGGAGGAAGATATTGGTGTTTAACGTCCTGTCGACAACAAGGTCATTAGAGACGGAGCACTAGCTAGGATTAGGGAAGGATGGGGAAGGAAGTCGGTCGTGCTCTTTCAAAGGAACCATTTTGCCTGGAGTGATCTAGGGAAATCATGGAAAACCTTACTCAGGATGGCCGGACGCGGGATTGAACCATCGTCCTCCCGAATGCGAGTCCAGTGTGCTAACCACTGCATCACCTCGCTCAGTGGGACAGACTTAAAATCATGTCTTGCTGATAGATGTTTCTACAGTTTGAATGAAGATATTAACTTATGGGATTATTAGGCCCTCTTTTTTTTGGTGAGTTCTTTTGATTCTGAACTGTGAACAGTTTATGTTCCACAGGGACTACAGCATAGTATAAGTCAGCAAATGGCATGTTTATATTGAGTGTCCAGTCTCTCTGATGTGTTATATTACTTTTTATTTCTTCCATTTCACTACAGATCTGTTTTGGCTAAATAGCCATTATCGAGTTACATATATATTGTCCAGATGGATTGATATATGTGTAACACAGTTGTCAACTGTATTTTAACTGCTGTTCTCTATTTGCTGAATTAAGGCAGTAAGTAATTTGTTATGGCAGCAATTTGACAGTTCTGCAGCTACAGTGTCATATGTTTATGAAGTACCAGTAGTGTTATACAGATGATATATCTGATCTACAGATAACAGTGCTTATACTTCATAAATATATGACTCGTAGCTGCAGAACTGTCAAATTACTGTCATAACAAATTAATTACACCCTTAATTCAAATAACATACAATGACAGTTAAAATACAGTTGCCAATGATGTTATGTGTACATAGACAATATTCAATATTGACAATTTAGCCGAAACAGATCGGTAGTGAAGGGGAAGAAAGAAAAATTAATATCACATGGCAGTGAGTGTGGATACTCCTTACAGAAATCTATTGAATCTGTTAACTGATGTGCTATCTATGCTGTGTTTGTCTTTGCAAAGAATGTTTCTGTTTTTGGTTGTCTGTTTCAAATGCAATGAAATACACCTCTGCTGAGAAAGGATCTGATGTTACCACAGTCTATGCTGTTGTACGAAATAAAAATAAATAAATAAATAAATAAAACCAATAAACACATAAATAAGATTCTGAAGATCTTTTCGTTCCGTCATTACAACTACCGGCGTGTTTTTCTCACCAGACGTGTTTCCCTTTATTCAAGAATCAAGAATTTTATTCACCATAGATCATTCAATGATATTGGCTTCGTCATACAGGATGTACTAGTACATACAGAATAATAAAATAAACAAGTGTCAGTACATTATAGAATGCATGGCAGAGTACCAAATTACACCAGGGTAGTTTTTAAAAGTTAATGCAATAAGCTATACTATAATCTAATACAATATACTATTGTATTGTTATTGAGGTAAAGGATCAACACTGGTCTGTAATGAAAAATATTTAGGTACAACTTTATTTTATTTTAAGATCGAAAAACAGTTCTTTAACAATTTGTTGGTTTTTCGATCTTAAAAACAAATCAAACTGTACATATCCTTGACTACATACCACTGATAATGCTTTGCCACAATGAAGCGAAACGTCTCTGTTGAAAAAAAAAACACGCATTATCCTGTAGCTGTAACGGTAGAATTAAAATATCTTCACGAACTGTAAAGCACTTACGGACAATTTGGCCACACAAATAAAGAAAATAAATACGTATATACATCGTAAACAAAATACTGGACATAAAATGTGTTTACCTGTTCGTTTTACAACTTCCAAATAGAGGGTGAGTCAGAAGGAAAGCTACATCCTTTTGAGGAGTGATGATATTAGTGATTATGAACAAAAAACTTCATACAGATAAGCCCTATTCCTCATGGTTTCTGAGGCAGAACAATTTACTGTCACTTTTGTAAGTTTTTATTGAATAATTGGAAAACCGCATCTTCCAGCGAAAACGTATCGCAGTACAAAATTAAACTACATCAAATTACCTAAAAAAAGTTTTCTCTAGGACTAATAATTTGCGTGATAATTTTGAAAATCTCATGACACGCAGGGGCTGCAGCTTAGGTAGTTTTTGTAGGCCAATTTTAGATAGTTTCACTACTTGTAATAGACCTCAAGTCTCGACTTATCTATTCTATTGTGGTACGATGTAAGCAATGACAATGTTTGAATTACACAGGAAATAAATAATAATGTACATTAAATGTATTCTATCGCGGAAACCATTCGGTATAAGTCATATGTCTTTTTGTACAGAATCACTATCACCCCTCAAAGCATGTCGCTTTCCTCCTGACTCATCCTGTCTATGTTATTTAAATTTTTTATAATAAATTTGATAGATATCTGCATCTGAT
Organism: Schistocerca cancellata; assembly: GCF_023864275.1. Classification (NCBI taxonomy): domain Eukaryota; kingdom Metazoa; phylum Arthropoda; class Insecta; order Orthoptera; family Acrididae; genus Schistocerca; species Schistocerca cancellata. The sequence continues at coordinate 401,044,057 of NC_064631.1, forward strand.
AACGTGCTTCCTAATTTGATTGACTTTATGGCTAGAGCTCTTACACATAATGTTCACTACACTATTTTGCAAAGCGCTTCCTTAATGTTTGTTGTGGTAGGTTCTTGTAGCGGTAGTAGTAATCGATATTGTTCAAAAATTATCTTTGAAAATGAGAAAGTCCTATGTTACGAGATCTTTGATACAATCATTGACGAAAGTGGAGAGTGGGAGTACAGGGCGAAGGTTACGTTTGGCAGTAGACGTCGATCAGTCTGACCGGGTGTTTGTGTGTGTGTGCAGTGACGGTGAGAAGGTTAAGTTAATAATTGCGAGTGTAACATCAGAAATCAACAGTCGTCAGCTATGAAGATCTGGACATCGGAACACACATTCAAGTAAGTTAAAGTGTTGGTGTGGAGTGGAAACAGGTGGTAAGAGTTACTCTGTATTGAGTCTTGTATTTTTAATTCCAGTCATCCGTGGGAAACTGTAGCCCAGGCAGCATGGAGGAAATACCCAAATCCAATGAACCCAGCCGTTATTGGTACAGATGTGATTGAAAGGAAAGTGGTTGATGGGATACTGCACACACATCGGCTGGTTAGCTCCAAGTGGGGGTTTCCTAAGTGGGCTCAATCGGTAAGCAAGGTTCTTATGCAGATTTTCCGTGCCTATCTGTTGCCTTTGAATAATAGCTCGGTTACTGAATCGCGTTCGTAACTTATTACAAATGTGTCATTCCAAGTTAAACAAACATAGGTTGTTTGATAATAAATGCTTACTCAATGGTTATACGGAGTTGCAATAAAGTGAAATTCCGGGAGAAATACTGTATATGCAGCCCAAAACATGCTGTTTGTAAACAGTAATAGCTACCATATGGTGATATGTAGAAACTAATATCCCCATAACCTTGCAGTGCTTTGTGGCTCGGTGTAATTGATTCACATGATCAGTTTCTTGAAATACTGATTTTTAAAATAAAGTCGTAAGATATTTGTTAAACACGGTGCCGCATGTGTTAAAAAATTCGCAAAGGGAAACAGCATGTAAATTATACTTTTGGTGTGATGCATCTACAATCATAATTGGATTGTAGTTGATTAGATTAGATGTGTTTTCCATGAAAAAATTAAATGGGATAAGTTGTACAATGGGAAGTAAACTCTCCCATCCATTTCATTGTGGGCTGCACATTATAGCTGTGGATGTAGCATTATGTACAGCATTGAGCAGCATGAAGTAAATTTATTGCTTATGAATGTGGTTGCACTGTGAGTTGAGCCTCAAGACTGAGAGTGAGCCATCAGAATTATCAAAAACTCAAGTGATTGTCCCAAGTTGTAACCCAAGACATTTTATAAGTAGTAGTTAGGACTCTGTTTCAGTTGAGAATTATTATTACTGAAGCTTTATTTTCCAAGGTCAGTCATTATCATAAATGAGCAAAGAGCTTACTTTATTTTTTCTAGTTTAAAGTATGACTGTTCCCTTTGGTAAAAATTTGTGCTGTGGTACATGTATTGTGGTTTTTGAGGTGGTTGCTTTTTTGCTGCTATATAGATTCGGCATGGAAATTAACATGGTTTTCTTCTGTATTGTAAATATTCTTCTAATACTGCAACGAGGAGCTAACCTCTTGTTTTGTACTATGAACGAAGGCTTCTTCCCGATTCTTCCACTAATGGAAAAATTCAAGAAAGAGCGCTTTGTTTCTAATGAACTAATTGTCAGTGTAACTTAATATTCAGGTACTGTGGAAGCAGCATGTAATGAGCTCAAACTATTCAGAAAGGTTATCTGGAAATGGTGATACTGCAGGATATTAAGTCTTTAAGTTACTAGCTCAGCTTTTTCGTCATTTGTGCAACACTTCCACCTGTCAGATACAATTGGCATTTAATCGTGTTGCCTTTTGTATATTGTAGATATCCCAACTTAAGGAATAGTATAGTCTATAAACCAAAGTGTATTCTTTTGAATACTTGGTTTAAAATTCCTTCTTGATGGACGACGAGTGGGAAAGGCAGCCGCTATCCAATCTCAGTTCTTTGGCGAGTGCTGCATGCTGATTGTGTTGATTGTTTTATGTTGTTATTGTACATGCAGTGCCTTGTGTTGTGTGGCTGGCTACATGCTGGCAAGACTGCCCTTTGCAACCGCATTCTGTCAGTCACAAAGTAATTTTAATCAGACTGTAAGCATACTGCTGCTTATCCATAGTGGCTCCATTTCATATTTCGAAGAAATTGTATGGGACTTTACATTTTTCAGTGCTTAGTACAAGTTATCAGTATGTATATGTGATTCAAGGTTTATGAAAGTCTGATTGAATGTTAGCCCAGTTTTTGGTGGATATGTCATTCCACCAACTTCAAACAAATGATTCATTCATGCTCTAGCATAATTGTCATAATGCTTCTCTGGCGAGTACATAAAATACAGGCATACTGTGGTTGCTTGTAAAAGAAAATTTAGGTAGCTTCGTGGCCCAGTAGTTCTCCAATGTAACAAGTAATTTATTTCTAATGGCTTAGTTGTTAAATATTCATTACAATGTCTTCATTATTATACCATGAAACCATGTGGTTTTGTCGCAAGTATTATCACTACTCTTGGGGAAAGTCATAATGCTTCATCAGTGCATTAAAGATGTTAAAAACTTAAAGTGGAAATGTATTTCTATATTGCAACAAAATTAACAGAAGTCTGTGAAACACCATCAGGTGACCTCCAGTAATTAAATGTGGATAACAATTGGTCATTATTGTAAATATCCCATACTAATTGAGAAATTGAAAACTATGTGGCATTGCAGGCATGAATTTGTTATTGAAAGATTTGGTTGTAGGTAAACCCATTGTAGAGAGCTACTGCTAATTGCTTGATGTATACGTAGAAAAATCTCTTCCCATTTGACAGGATTTATTAGTATGCTTTTACTCTGCCAGCAAAGTTGCAACATGGTGACACTGAAAGCTGGATATAATGTGTGTTGTGAATAAGTGATTTTTAGCTTTGTACTAGCTTTGCCATATATGATTATTTTATCTGAACAAGTAGGCCTAGTAGTGTGGCTACATACTTAAAAAATCAATTAACTAGTTGCCTCATAGACTTGCAATGGTTAACCAAACTTGAATATAAGCTATACAGCCAAATAATACTAAAATACTGAGTAACATCCTGTGTGTGTGTGTGTGTGTGTGTGTGTGTGTGTGTGTGTGTGTGTGTGTGTTGGCATGCTTCGTACCTCTGGAATTTTGGAAAAAAAGTTGTATGCATCATAATAGCACAGTATGTAGTTCTTCCTGCTTTTCCACTAGTGGTTCAGTAATAAAGATTCTGAAGATTGGTATCTCATTTATATAGGCATGAAATTACCTAGTAGTCCCTGTGGCATTTATCATAGTTGATATGTGATGTATGTACATATTTTGCATCAATATAAGTACTGACAGATTGGTCTGTTAAGCATCATAGCTTCTCTGAATTTATCATGTCATTTATTTTAATGAAGAAGATTCAAATGCAGACACCACTGGGCAAAACTAGAGATTAATCTCTTGCAATCTTTGTCATATTCACATTTGTTTTATTTGCCAACTCACTGCCAAATGTCATCCTTTGCTTAACCTAGACCTTGGTCTATGTTACTGATCAGTCTGTTACCACAATCAAGATTTCAAGGGAGGGGAGCACTGTCCCAGTCCTACCATGCAGTAAGCTTTTGATAATTTAAAATTGGCCAGGTGTTGTACAATTATTAGTTCTTACAGCATTACATTGTAATTATGTGCCTTTACACTACCATTAAGTGAAAACTCCATGTAATCAATCTTCAAGGTGTTTATCAAGTTGTCATTAGTTTCTGTATATCACCAGCCAACAAATCTTAAAGTAACAAATATAAGCTCTGGCATTTTATGAAATCTGCATTGTGCTGCATGCAGTTTGTATGTAATTACTTGGTATTACCATAACAAACTCTTCCTGGCCAGTATAATTTTAACCATCCCTTCTGCCATACTTGATAGTCTTCTAATGGTCTGTGAAACTCTAATGCTGGAGTGCATATGTCTTCCATGTCAAAACCTATTTCTTGTATTAAATCACCAGACAAGTTTTGGCACTCGCAGAAATTTTCAGCACTCTTTGCTATGTTTTATAGCAGAATGTTGACACTTATTTTTAATTTCATTGAAGGTTGTTCTGACTTTTCTATATGTTAAATCAGTGCTTCAGAGAAACATTTTAGTTTTGATTCCTGTGCATTTTTCTGCAGCCTTTTCACTGTGTTTTCCTTTATTTCATTCCTAAGCGGCAAATTGCTGTATTACTTTCTTTTCCTGAACATTTTTTGTAATTCATTAACAGGTAATTTATTTCTTTTGCTACCCAAGATTTCTTTGCAGTTATCCTTCTTTTTCCAGCTTCTGTGATTTGGTTTTTTGTAGATGGTCAATCCTCAACTGAATTACCTATTGTGGTACTCATTATTGCAATATTGTAAGCTCTACCGACTTTCAACACCCCCCCCCCCCCCCTACACACACACACACACACACACACACACACACACACACACACACACACACACACACACACACACTCTTTGTTCTCTTGTCCACACCTCATGATTACTAAATTGTGATCTGTTATGTTCAGGGATATGACTTACAATGTAGATCTGCCAGGAGTGCAGGGACTCAAATTGAACCAATTGAGTCATGTGTGTCTTATGCAGCATTGGCTCAGAAATGTGTAGGAAGATATAATGATGAAAACTAATTTTTTTCTACCTTGGAGGCAAGTACTGACCAGATTGTGTAACGTTTCAGTTTTCACAATTGAATATTATTTAAAACTTCCGTAATTCTTCGTGTCCCCAATCTTTCTACCAGCTAGGCATCCATGCTTGTTTTGCAGTTAGAAATAAAGAGGAGGCAGGAATTAATTCGTTCATGGGTAAGGTTGGATAACAGCACTTCTTTGCTGATGGTATAAAGTATTGTTGTACTTGCCATAATAATTTTAGGCCTTTGCTGACCAGTGCCATAAACTGCGCCCTGTAAATCAACGTTATACCTGTGGTATTATTGAACGTTAGCATTCGTTGAGAATGCTGACGAATCAGTACGCAGTTTTCACCAGGAATGGTGCTGGCTTTAGAATTTGTGATACCTGATTTTTCGAAATTTAAAAAATATTAACGGATAAATGACAAATACAGTCGCCGAAGACACGTTCGCACAGCTGTATTGCATTGTGTGGTCGACAGGAACTCGGTAAATGCTCAAGCGGGTGCGCTAATAGTTCTTCACAGCTTACAGTGGTCCAAAGTCCATGCACTGGTCACGTGCAGCTATTCCGTAACAGACCTACAGCGTGAGACTCCCGTGGGTCTTACGCAACATTGGCTCCGAAATGCATCAGCTGTTTGGCTTTCTTCCAAGGCTTAATGAAGGAATGCTTACAGCACGTGTTGGACGTTGTCAAACTGCTGAAGACTTTACCCTTTCACCTTACGGTATTCTTTGCGTATGTACTGTTTATTTTAAACTTCGATCCTCTTTAGGCAAGCAGGAATATTTGTCCTGTGGAAGTGCAAAGACACAAGGAGTATAAGGTCATTGCCCTCAGAGGACAGAAAACAAAAACTGCTTCGCCGATAGAGGTTAACACAGTTCAAATGCCGTATGTACTGAAGTAGATTGTTCTAAGGCCTCCCCTTTAACGCGTCGACATTTTTTACACAATCGTAATGTGACCTTCGTATCCAGAATGAACTTTGAGTGTGAAGAGACATACGTGTATCAGCTGGCGAAATTGAACATGCCTCTGCCTCAACCACATGAGGTGCTCAAACGAAGATGGTGGGCTGACTCTAAGGCTTGTGTTCGTTGAAACCTTGTGCTTAAACCAGCCTCGAAATCGTGAGTTCTTTTGTTAGCCGTTTTGCTGGAAAAAAGTTAATTCAGATTGATGATCACTAGGGAAAAGAATGAAAGAATACCCGGCAGGTGTGTGCTTTACCTGGCTGTAACAAGTTGGGTGGATGCGTTATTGAATAATCGCATACATGAGCACCCGCAGAATATTTCAAGGAGAGGAAAGTGTCTAAAATTGCTATTGTTGATAGGAATTGGCCAGATTCGAGAGGTTTGATGCCAAAAGAACTAAATTTGAGGTGATAAAAAAACTCATAACATCCCAGTGGACTGGTTATCCATTCAATATATGAATGAAAAAGCCTGTAATGTTGCAGGGAGATGGTGCAGATCTATCGACCCATCCCCCACCCACGCTGTTGCGAATGCCTCTGATCACTTAAGTGGGTTGGCGTAGGTGAAGCAGGTGGCAGATTTCGGTCCGTTTACAGTTTATTAGGGATGTAGCACGAAGACATACATACAACATTTCAAGAACCAGTGTTAAGTAATGTGGATGTGCTTTCTATTTATCACCATCACAGACACGTAAGCAGTCATTCCATAAAGGGAAATAAAAATATCACATTCTTTTCTTGTGGTGATCATTAAATATGCAACACGCATTTGGATCGACAAATGGTCGTTGCCATCAGCCTAGCCAACCTGGTCTGTACTTCTGGCGTTAGAATTTTTGAGACGGTGTTACTGATAGCTGTTGATGGAGCTTCCCAAAATCGAGTGACTGATTAAACACTACTAAAACTTGACATCACGAGTTCCGTAAGCCAGGCAGAGGAAAAAATCAGAATGATTTCAACGATAGCAAGCGAGCAGCAACACTAAACATGAACTTCAATGTCTAAATGGAGAAACTTGAGATAAAGGAAAGAACAATTTTAAGGAAAATCATAGGACCAAAACTCAAAGATAATTAGACAGTATACATAAAAAATGAAACTCTACAAGAAAATCAAAAAACTTTTAGATGCAATTTCTCAGAATGAACTCTTAACAGATTAACCAAACAATCCTTTGACTTTTTCCGTAACCGCAAAACAAAACCCAACTGGTTGAAAAAACTAGATATCAGAAAAATTACTAATTCATCGAACAGCAAAACTAATTACCAAAGATCAAAATATAAGGTTCCAAGACAAATCTGCAAAAAAACCCCAAATACATGATCTCGGAAGAAGATAGGAAGAGATTAAGAAGAATGAAGAAATTATTTCCAACGTACCCCAAAGAGGGTGACTCGGAGAAGCTAGCACGTTAATCGACCGAAATATAAGTAAAATCAGCTCTGAATGAGTAGCGGTTGTTTCAATTTCTGGACCTATTCATGTATAACATTCATTTAGAAATTCATAAATTACTTCCCGAGTTGTTGAATTTTATATTCTCTGCACTCACTCCAGCTGCTTGTGCACGAAGTATCTGGGAATAATTAGTCATCCTTTCAATAGTCAGTTAATCAAAATCACGACTTAAGACCTTTCTGTTTAAAGACTTTTAATTAAAGCTACTAAGCTATACTATATATAGCCCTGCCTCACGACTTTTTCGTAATAGGTAGAGCCTAAATGGCAATCTTCTTCATTGGTACTAGTTAGATATTAGAATATGCCGTGTCAAAGATTTCACGTTTTTGAAAAAGATCTGAATCTTTTTGTTTATGAGCTTCAGATGACTTTCAGTGTATTTTATGTGCAGTGAGTGGGTCCGAATGCTTGCGAACGACGAGGCGGGGAGCGGGAAGTAGTCGTCCCCCCTTCCCGCTCTCCTCCGTCCGAAGCTGCCCAGTGAATGTTACTAACAGTCTGAAAAATATTACTTTACCGTTAGACATAATTCACTTATGGCCTGTGTCTGTATTTTTATTTACAGCTCCAGTGCCGAAAGGGAAAGTTCTAGTGAAACGTGGATGCAGACATAACATTCACGTTAAAGCAAGAAACTATCGAGAAAGCCCTGGTATTGGTGGCTATGTTTTAACTGAATAAAACATGCCGTAACCTCAAAAAACATTTCAGTAGTTGCAGAGTACCAGTACTATACTAGTATAGCAGTTACCGGTACCACGTACATAGGGAATTGAGTCGACTTTATTTCGCAAGTGTCACTGCACTCGAAGACGTGAGATGATTTATCATAACGTACGTCGGCAAACCTAAAGGGGCAGTTACAATATTGTCAGGTAATTGTATTCGTGAAAATGTTTTTAGAACAGCGCGTACTGTTCTTTCTAGACCGCGTAACTCGACTGTCATGACCTTCATTTCTGGCACGGAACTACTAGTCTTGTAGCCTTGGTATGCGGGTTCTCAGCTTCAGGGTCGAAACCGTGCATTTTCTCAATAGGTAACTACCAGCACAGATAGCGGCACTTTGAAGAACAGTTAATTTACACATACGTAAATTACAGAAGAAAAATTTTAAATGTAGTTTGACAAATTGCAGTTTGATTTCGTTTATTTCAAGGGAGTAATAACCGAATAAACAAATGATCATCCGTTAGTAAATTGATGACAGACAGTGCCCTTGTGACTGCTACATGCTCTCTACAGTGGTCTCGGTTGAATCGTAATGCCCTGCCTGACTTGAGCTCAGTCATCACGTAACTCTTGCGATCGGTGACACGAGAATGCATTCAGCTAAGGAGAATGGAGTAGATCAACTACCTGATGGAATGATGAATGGGTGTGTCATTGCGAAGCTGATTTCAATTATATGGATTTGCCGGTAATGAAGGTCCATAGATATAAGTCGTAGAAGGCAGGGCTTTGTATAATATAGCTTGATAGCGTTACCTTAAAATCCTTAAATATTGGATTAGTGCGTAAGGTCGTAGCGTTTTCCATAAGATCAATAAACACAACAGATACACATAAGAGCGCCGTCAATAATACAGGGTTTTTATAAATGAATATCGGGGTTTTAACGCTTTATAATAATTACTACATTAAACTTAGTTATAAATATGTCAAATGAAAGAGCAACTCAAACAGTTTTACCAAGAACCTTATAAATGTTCGGTGTGAGCACCACTTGTCATACGGCACAAAAGTCTATAGCAGAGTTCTTCCCAAATGTTAAGTGTGTCTTCAGTGATTGTAGCAACAGCTGCTTCAATCCAGTTTCTTAATTCAGGGAGGTCTGCTGGTAGCGGAGGCTGTACTGACTCAATCACCACCCATCTAAGGAGGGAGCCTTGAAATTTGAAGGTGTGGATCTTATGTGGTAGACCTCGTTTAGGGAGGGATTTATCGAAATTCCAAACCTGAGGGTGTGAAATAGGGATGAAGTTTTTTGAAAAATGTCTCTGTTAATGGAATTTTGAAGCCACACCTACGAAAATTGGTATTTGGTTTCTCGGTCAGAAATAAGCGAGTTCTTGGGAAATTAACCCTATTGGGGGGGGGGGGGGGAGGGGGTGCTGAAATAGTGGGTGGGTGAAAGCTCTTAAAAAAATTAAGGAACTACTAAAGTATTTTTAAAGCTACATCTATGAACAATGGTATTTAACTTCTCGTTTACAAATAAAAAATACTTCTTTCAGACTTTTTGGAAATTCGACCACTATGGGGAGAAACGGGGGGATGAAAGTTTCTAATGGAAATAGTTCATTCTGCAAACATTTTTGTAGCAGAATCTATGAAAATTTCATATTTGGCTTCTCTGTTAGAAATAAAACGTGCGCATGTCTTTGTTGTTGGAAAATCAACCCATAAGGGGTGAAGTACGGTCAGACTGATTTCACTGACTCATCATTGCCCATACAAAACCACTAAGGATAGGAACTTGAAGTTTGGAGAGAGTGTGGATCTTATACTGTAGACATTGTTTATGAAAGCATTGCCCGAAATTACACTCCTGGGAGTGGAGGGTAAATATGGGATGAAAGGCTTTCTGAAAGTATGTCGCTACTAAGGGAACTTTGTAGCTAGAACTAGGAAAACTGGTATTTGTTTTCTCAGTCAGAAAGTAAAAAGTTAAGCATTTTTTAAAATTCAACCTCTAAGGGGTAAAATAGTGGGTGAAAGATTTTTGAAAACTGAATAACTATTTAGCCTGTAAGCTTACGTGGCCCAGATAGGTGACCTTGTAATTTTCACATACACAGAGAATCGCAAAAGGTAAAGGTAGCGGTAAGTGAAAGATCGAACCCTCGGACTGAATTTGTCACTGAATCACGAAGTAACAATTACCAGAAAGCTCAAAAGGCACTGCCTCTTTCGAATGAGCGTGTTCGCGTGTTCGCGATGGCTACAGGCGTAATCTGTAACAAGCTATTGAAGAATACGAACCAAAATTCACTTTTGTCTCCGACAATCAGATTGCGAAGGACCAGAGAAACGATAGGTGGCATGTACTTGGTCTGTGGTTGTTAGGCTAATGACTTAATTCTTACTGCATTCTGACGTATAAATTTGCCGTCAACACCATTTGCCTGTACACGACGATCTGCGTGCATACGCTATCCCGTAGCGCTAGAGTTCTTGACGCGTGTGTTGCCACGTTACCCGTACATTGGCAAGATGCAAGTGGCAGTGGCTGCATTGCACTTCGGCCCCGGCGGAGTGGGACGTAACCGGGGGCGCTCGGCCGTTCATTTCATTGTCACACCGAAGGTGACGCCATACTTGGGCCATGGACGGCGGCTGGTAGCTTTCCGCGCGGTAGGCCAGCTGCTCTCGTCATCGGTTCGCTAGTCGACGCTGACCTTCGGTCAGAATGTCTTGCGCGAAAACGTTACTGGGGGGGGGGGGGGGGGGCAGTTTCGCCGTGGGAATCGAAGATCAGTTTATTGCACAACTCGGCGTTGAACTGTGTTCCGCCACCTCCTTCACCACAAGACCTGTGATATGGCGAAAGCATGTACAGCACGTTGATTGTATGTTATCAAAAAATAACCCAGAAATGATTTAAAGTTGGTGTTGCCTCAAACTGTGCTCTGTGGAATCCAGGATTAATGAAATAGGCACACATAGCAGACATTTGGAGAAAACGTATTTTTCGGAATTAATACTGAAAGTTTAGTCCTCTCATTATACTGGAGAGCTGCTTTAGTTTCTACTTAAATTGTGTTATTTGAAGTACCTATGTACTTCGGTGCACATGGATCTGTGTCGAAGTAAAATTATTACTTGCCGTGTCAGTGGGCCTAAATCATATTTTAAGTCATTACAGCCCTATTTCACTAACAGTGCCATGTTGCAATGACAATTTGTGTGAGTGGAAGGAACATAATATGATCATCCATATTTATGTAATCATTGAGTATATAAAATTTTGTGGACACTACTGTTGTAAGTTGGAACTTGTCCTGTAACACTTAACTACTACAGCAGATATTGAAGCAAAAGTGTAATTACTGAAGAATGAATTTCTATTATTTCTGGCAGTGACCACAGAACCTCCTGGTCCTTACACTGCCAGTTCTCTGTGATCTTCACATCTGTTGCAGAACATGGAAAAACCAAATAGGACAGTCTAGATCATAAAATAACAAAATATCCCTAATGAAAAATGACTTTCATACACATGGAAAACATGAGATTAAAATATCACAAGGCATGCCCATTTTAAAACATGACTTAATATAATGAACCCATAGTTGCATCATTAAAAAATACACAGGAAATTAGCTTAGGATTGTCACACATTTAAAACAGTGTAAACTAAGCCATAGTGCAGTTAGAGCCATTCTGTGAACAGCACTAATCTTCATGAAAAACTAAGGTACAGTAGTACAAAATGTTTTTGTCTTATAAGCTTATAAGATGTCACTACTGTAAGCCTACACGTGTTCATCAATTACATGATTGTACAAAATGCAATAAAATGAAAAATACAGTGGGTAAAATCCACAGTGGGGCATATAAGGTAACATACACTAAAATGAGCTTACAGCACTAAAAATAATATAAGAATGACAAATTTACCAGGGAAACCAAATATGTGAAACAAGACTTAAATAAGTAATCAGCATCCTCTGTTGGAGTAGCCACCAGACTGCAGCATAGGTGAGAAGTGGACGGAGGAGCTTAACTGCTAGAAGGCTTTTGTATCCCATGACACATCATACCAAGAAAAGGGTAATACAACATTGTAATAGTATATAAGATTATATAGTCAATGAAATACATTGTATAAAGAGAGAAGGAACAATAAAAAATGAGTAATACAACCAACGTAAGAAAATGAAGCTGATATGCAGTGTACTATATATTAGTTAATGACAAGGCAAGAAATACATGTGAGGTGGCCAGTGATTAACATATTATTGCCAAACAAAGCAAAGTAGGTGTGGGTACAAAATTGCTTTGTCCATTGAGCACTCTTGCTTGCTTCTGTTTTTTTGCTATACAGATTCAAAGTTCTTCTAACAAATAGAGAACATGGCCCTTTTCCATCCTATGGAGCATACACATTCTGTTCAGTGCTCCCCATAGTATAGCAGGTTTCTGCTAATGCAATTTCAAGGCAATTTTATTACTTGGCTGTAAATGCTCCTTGAGCCATACGTCAAGAGCGGCAGATTTGGCTGATAGAATACTTGTTAATATCAATTACTGGGTCTCGTGCAGCAGGCGATACAACCAGTCGGCTTTGAACAATGACGTCATTCCTTAGTCATAGATCGTAATGTCTTCACTTTGAGGCATAGATAATAAAACAGTTCTGTGTTCTAATAAGCACTATCATTAAAATAATTAAATGTTAATCTAAAAGCGATCGCTTGATATTCGGTACATCATTAAACATGTGATTTAATTAACTTAATTGTTTGTTTTTTATTCAGCCGGTACTTAATATTTTTCATAATGATATTGAGGTAATGTGGATTGTGTTTTTTGGCTTTTTTTAAAAAAAATCTCAAGAGATAGAATAAACTGATCCTACTTTATTAAGCAATCAATAAAAAAACTAAACTAAAACATAAAACCTTTTGCTGTTATGTTTCAATTTCGTTTTTTTTACTGATTGCTTAATAAAGTAGGATCAGTTTATTCTATCTCATGACATTTTTTTTTAAAAGCCAAAAAACACTTATCAGCTACTGAAGGCAGCTACAACACTAAGAAGAATCGCTTCTCGGCTTTTGACAAGATCAATGTTTATCTCTCTCACATTCCTTTGTTTCTCAACATTCTCCTCAGCTCTTTCATCTTTGTAATACATGGTCTCTGGCGACTTGTGACGTCATTGTTCGAAGCCGACGGGTTGTATCCCCTGCTGCACTAGACCCCAATTACTAATACCCCAGAGCAATAAAATTTATGTGCATTTCTCAACTTCATTATAATTGAAGCTGTTGGATTGTTAACTTGAAAATGTCTGACCTTAGATGTTCTGGAACATTTTTCTATTTGCTGGGCATTTTCCTGTGAAATTTCTTTGGAATGTTTTCATTCTTCGTTAAGTGCTGTTTTTCTGTAGGAGTGCGCATTCACCTGCTATTTATTTTCTGTAGTCTATAGTACAGGTATGTAAAATAATTTTCAGAAAAACCAGTGGCTGTTCAATTTACGTTGAAATAAAGAGTTCTTTATGTATTTCGCTGTTGGTCAAAGGTAAACAAGAGCTTGAATGAATGATTGAGGTGAATGAAAATGCTCTCCTATATCATGGTAGATGGTATGAGGTTGCATCAGTGAGGCCAGTTCATGTAGATTTTTTTTAAAATCGGAAATTTGCTGTCAACTTTCTTAATAGTAAGATCTAAACAATCCCTTCTGCTTATGAAAAATGCAAGGAAGCTAGCTTTGCTGTTGATGAACTAATTGTTGGTGTAACTTCATATTCAGTTACTGTGGAAGCAGGATATAATGGGCTGAAAATTGAGTCGCTCATTTCCAAAACTTCCTTCATCCAGTTTTTGTGGAAATTGAGTTATTGTTACTACAGCATTCATCAAATTTTTTACATCATATTAAACTATGGTTTTTGTTCAAAACATCCCTCAAAACATTACAATTTAATAACAAAACCCTGAAATATCCCTATTTAGTTTCATTGGACGTCAGTTATCCAATCCAACATGGCCGACTCATCTACTGTTAATTTTTGTAACAAAATGACCTATATTCTTTGTCTATTTCTAAGCAGTGTGTCATTTTTTCACAAGTGACTCTTACACACAGTGCCATCCCAAGGCCATATTTTTTTGTTAGCTAAAACAAAATCTAAAACTTGAATTAGTTTTGTACCTGCTGCTATACTAATCTTGTCTTGAACTGGCAAATTACATCTAACAATTTCAATAGTGTCATTTGTCGTGACCTTACTGTAGAGGTTTCTGACATACAGGGACCCTTGTGTCTGTGTATTTGGTATGTGTATATCCTTGATCGCAAGCTCAAAACTGCTTTTAATCCTGTAGTAGGTAACATACACTGATAAATTCTTATCTGTTGTATGCATATAAGTGTTAGTAAGGCTGTACTTACTACTGAGCTTCCTATAGCTGTTGCAGTTGCATTAAGAAACTTTTATTATTATTATTATTATTGTAAGAGATGGCACTGGTTGTTGGCACTTCATAATGTGTTAAAGCCATACTTGGAATGTGTTGACATGATTGTTACTTACATTGTCTTTAGATTGTCTGGAGTTATGTTTGAACATAGTTTAAATGGGGAATTGTGGAGCAGTTAAATGTGATACTGATATGTAATCTTAGCACTTGAAAAAGGTGTAAATCTTTTTTTTACGCATATTTTTAAATAGTCCACATTGGACAAATTTATTAGTGCCCATGGAATTGTTCCAACCCAGGTCACTTAAACAGACCCAAATGATATTTTTGTTAAACTACCAGCTTCAGTTTCCTAGTTACATTTACCATGTTGAGGTTGAAGTGTCAAAGCAATTTGAAAGTGGGTGTGTCCTGTTTTTGACATCAGCCAATTTAAGTATACAACATAATTAGCTTCTTTTTGTCTAAAATCTGTCAGATTGTCTGACACCATGTTTGCATCAGTAACAGTGTTTGTAATAAGTGCCTTATCTCTATGCTCACGAGTTGTTTAAAATTATAAATAAAACTACTTCTGCCCTTGGTGATCTACCAGACTTTCTTGGTATGATTGAATAATGGTATGCTTCTGGATGTTCTACTAAGCTGTTTTTTCCATTTGATGCGCAAAACAAACAGCTTGGCAGAACTGAAAGCATACCATTATTGGTGCCCTTACATCATCGCATGAAGTGTGTTCACTTTAAAACGTAAAGATGCTGTTAAGGAAATCAGAGTGCAAGTCATTGTTTTAAAAAAGTCTGAGCACAGCTCCAGTGATTTAAGTGTCTCACCCAGCCAGTAACTAATGTTTCTATTCTCGATTTTTGGGTGTTTAAGTGCATATGTTGTGATTGGTGTTAACACAACAAAATTGCGCAGGAAAGCAAAACACGTCCATATTTCTCAAGATGGAAGATTTAAGAACTTCTCTCATTCACATATCTGCACCACAAATTGCTGTCACTTCATTGTTTCAATTTATTATGCACTGCCGTATCACCATTCTCTGGATGAACTCAATAAAGAACTTTCTGTATGTTACCAAAGTTTGTTTTTATTACAGATATTTGGGAATCCAAATGTGTGTTATGCCAGTGAATATTCTCAAGTTAATCCAAGTGCAAGACATATGACACTGAAATCAAGAAATGTAAGTATATTTGCATTCAGTTTTTAAGAGGAAACAGTCAAATATTTTTCAATATGTTTAAGCAACAGTGTTGTTTGAGGGGTTATGTGTTTAAGAGCAGTAGGATGTACACATAAGTGCTTATCCACTGCTACTTCACAACAACAAGAAAGAGTGATGTAGTTAGAAAATAGGAACTGCTAATTTGTCAAGCAAAACATCTGTTGTAAGACCTATGGACAACTATTGAGAGTATATTTCATATGTTGGGTGGATGAAAAATTATACAAATTGCCAACGCACTTAAAAAACTCTACACAGTAACTTTAAAGCAACAACTTTTTCCTCTTCACTGATGGATTTGATACACTGAAAAGCACAGAGAAGCCAGATAATTACAGAAAGTGTTGGTCTCTAGTCTGAACAATCACTCATTGTGATGTTGTAGAGGTTTCAAAATTAGTGTGTGAAGTTTGAATTAAACTTAGTTTAAAAATACTAATGCATTAAATTCCTCTCTAGTGTCAATAAATGTGGCCCAAGACTATCCATATGCTCATTAGGTAAAAGTGTGTTAGTTATATGATTACAAGAGACAAGCTGTATGTGCTCTTTCTAACCATTGATCTTCTGTAAAGGATCATTTGGGTCAACATGGATATTGTGTGTCAACATGGATATTGGATTTTTGTATATATGTGAAATACTAATTGGAGTATACTTGCTTTGTATCTTCGGTGAATATGTTTTGTACATTACACTTCACATTTATATATAAAAAACAAAACATTATGGCCTTACTGTGACAAAAATTTGTGTATTACAAATAATAAAAGATTACAGAAAATACGTGCATAAAGTGAAGCTCTGAAGTCTTGTTGGTGGGCAGTTTTCTGTATATAGCTGATTATATATGGCACAGGTTGAATACAAAATGTGAACAGGGTATTATTTCTGGCTATCAGCCTTCACTGCATTTTGATTTACTGCTTTTGGATCTCTCTATTCCCTTCAGAAAGATGTTGTCTAACATATACATTTATCATGAAATTAAGTGATGCCATTCAACACAATGTTTTGGAAACATTTGTAACACTCTGTGTGTTGTCCCAGTTTATGGTGTTGGAAAATGTCTGTTGGAATTTGTGTGTGTGTGTGTGTGTGTGTGTGTGTGTGTGTGTGTGTGTGTGTGTGTGTGGCTTTGCCTTTTGAATGTCATGATAACACCTGTCACCCTTTACTGTCAGGGTGCTGATTAGTTGCAACTGTTTTCTCGTGTAGCTTACAGAATTTGCCACTAGATGGTGTTGGTGTGCAGATTAATGCTCACTGCTTCAGTGTTTGTATAGGTTGATGGCTGTTCAGATATGAGCATCGTATCGTGAAATATTGGTTATAGATTATTCTGATACTGCTTTGTTTGTTTGTTGGCATGCTTCGCAATACTTGTTTACCTTCTGTATTTGAATTCTGTGTTCTAGTTTTTGTACAGTACTGTTACTTAATGTTCTTTGTATTATTTGAAATTAATGTTTAGTTTATTTTTTTCCCATCTCTGATTTTTTGTCAAGATGCCATCCTATACTGGTCCAAAGTAGGTCACTTAATGGCAATAAAATTTGTGAACTTTTGGAATGTGCTAGTGATCCAGTGTTTTAACAAAAGAAGCAGTGTTTCAGAAAGTGGTAGTGATGTTCTTGGTGATATTGTTAATGAAAGTGAAGACAAAGTGGAAGATGCGCAGTATACTAAAGTAATATGTTAAAGTAATTGCATCTAAAACTATACAGCCATTACCACATTCATTTCATGAGCTGCTTGAACCAAAGTATATAGTGCCAGTAGGATCTTCAGTGATTATTTCAATTTATTTTTCAATGCAACATTCTGCGACTTACTCTAACTGAAACTAATGGCTCAGCTAGGCAGTTTATGGACATAACTAAATATATTGCTACTTTTTCCAGCCCTTATAAAAATTGAAAAACTAGTCAATAAGAGCTAAGAAGTTTTTATAGCTTATGTATTAAATATGGGACTCAAACAGAAGGCTTACAGTGCTCCCATAATGGAGCGCAAAATAATCTTCGGCATTTCCGTGGTTTGATAAAAATGCTTTCTGCTCGCCATTTTAAGCATATAATGAAGTTCTTTCATCTTGTTGGTAGTGAGAAGTCTTGCAACTCGCCATCCTAATTGACCTATGTATCAGATACCAGTCATTCATTGATCATGCCAATAATATATTTATTCATCATTGCACACCTCAAGAACAGCTTATGGTTGATGAAATTCTATGGGGTACTAAATATCATACTGCTGTATTAAGAGTATTTGCCAAACAGTGCCACTGATGAAAAATTAAATGACGGATGATTTGTGACTCCCTAACTCACTATTGTCTTAAGTTTGGTACTTAGAGGGCCAAAAGTGAAGGAGATAAGAATGAGATTGCAAGATGTGGCTTAGGTTACTTTGTTGTTCAGAAGTTGTTGTGTTGAGGCAATTATTTGAAAAAGTGCTATTGTAGCTGTGTGGACAACTTCTTTTTCAGCACTACTTGTAGAAATCCTTTACAATAGATACATATATTACTAGCACTGTAAGAAAAACAAAATATTTATCAGACCAATTTAAAAAGAAATATGGAAAATCTGGGAACACATGTCAGTTCTGATACTAGCATGTGCATACAGAGAGAGGAAAAAATCCCAGTGGACCCTGTACTTTCTGTTAAGTAAAGTTAGTGCTGGTGACATTAAATTCAAAAATTTGGTAAAAAGAAAGAAACACCAGTACAGCCAGTACATGTATAGAATACACACATCTGACATTGTGGTTTTTTTAAGAGGTGGAGCCCCTCCATGCCCACACCGGCATAATGGCCAAATCAAAAGGTCTACTGCCATCTCTGCATAAGGGTTAGTTATCACTAAAGTGAGGTGTCGCAGGATGTGGGTACTGTGATGTTTGCGTACATCTGGTTAAGGTTAAACATTTATACGCGCTCATCTGGGGAGAGATTGGGTCGAAAGTCAAATGAAGGGTATTGGTTTGAAGGGCAGAGGAAAAAAAGTGCCAAGGCAAGAGCCAAGGGAAAAAACCTCTGTGATGCAAGTCTGTATGCCTATTAGGATGAGAGGAGAATCTGTGTTAGTGAAGAAATTAGCCATTCATCATAATGCCAAGAATGGTGCTGACCTCTTACACATTACATAAAGGAAGGAAAATTGTTGCCAGATATCTGTGTGCTGTAATGGAAATTGAAGCCCTGTCAGCTGAATGGTTACAGAAGAAATTGAAAATTATGGTCTGAATACTTCTCCA
Organism: Schistocerca cancellata; assembly: GCF_023864275.1. NCBI lineage: Eukaryota > Metazoa > Arthropoda > Insecta > Orthoptera > Acrididae > Schistocerca > Schistocerca cancellata. Next base: position 401,062,952 of record NC_064631.1, read on the forward strand.
GGGGTGAGGACTTCAGAGAAGAAAGTAAAGATGCTGTGTGTGTGCTAGTGAAAGAAGAAAAAGCTAACGAACTGTATGGACCAGATGTAACATAGGGTTGTATCTTAAATGTTTTCTTAAACACTAATTTTAAGTGACACTGTATACATTGGAATACTGTAATTTTCTCTTCAAATAAATACTCATCATCTTTCTAAAGAAAATAAATTTCATTTTCCTTATGTCTTTTTACTCAAAAAGAGTGTGTGCGTGCGTGCGTGTGTGCGTAGCACTTTTCATTTGGTCTCATAATCAAATTAGTGTGAAAAAGTGTGATTTATGTAAGCCATAATACAGTACATACTTTCGTGGGTGGTACACAGTACCTGTGACAGGCTGTGTTTTGGTAGGAAGGACAGGGCAATAGGAGATTTAAACATTATTTGTTTTGTGAATGTTCTCCCTATTTTAACAGAACACAGTTAAGTTAAATTTATTAAACATCTATTGAAAAACACCTCCAGTTGCACTGACTGCTAAGAAGCAGAATAACTTTAATCGTAAAACTGTATCACATTGACCAATAGCAAATGAAGTAAAGCTGTAGCAATACAATAAAAGCAAGTATGCTCCATGAAAACAGCATAATATGGAAAAAAAAAAACTATACTGCTGGATACCAGAGGTGTGCAAGACATGCAGAAGAAATAACTAGACAAAATTGGTGTCAAATATTCTGTCCTGAATGGCACAAATACTCAAACTTCATGAATGAAAAGATCTTAAATCCCTTAGTGGTTGGCCACTTCAAAACCAACAGTGAATACAAGGAGTAAGATCTATAACCACGCAGTTGGGTGAGCCACACTTGCATAAACTCATTTAAGTAAATAAATCTAGTACTTACTCAGTTGGGAAATTGGCCAGTTAACACTTCAACAATTTTGATGATTAAAATAAAACACTGTAGTAGGCACGTAATGATTAAGGCACAAATAAATACATAAACATTGTATGACCACGTGTTGGCAAGGGGTAGTGGGCTTTGAAAGGTTAAGTGGTGTAGGCTGTTTTGTTGGGTGTGGATTTGGCTCTGCTTTTGGACACTGTGCTTGCTCTAGCAACTCGGCAGATTTCACCCAAGTCCCACTAAAAGAAAAATCGTAGCCTCGCTGCAAGGTTTCAGCTTGGCTGCCTCGCCCTGAGTGAACTTTCACCTTACCGGTCTCACTGTCACTGCTCTTGTGGCTCTGACCTGTGCGAACCATGTCTTCCTAAGGTAGAGATGTTCTGTTAGAGACCACGGTGCGACATATCGATTGCGCAGTGATTCAGTGGCTAAGTGGTATTTTTTCACATTTTTAAAGTGAATACAGCATGATATATGGCAATTTAAATACAGAGGGGTCCAAAAAAATCTATCAACTGTTTAAAAGTCCATAACAGCCAAACTGACGGAGCTGTCTAATCTTTGGTGAAAGTGTAGCTTAAAGTGCAACTTAGATATCACTGTAGGTGTTCAAAATGGTCACTATTAACATCCACACACAAACGATACCGCCGAACTGCAGCACGAACTACTGACTGCAACATGTTCAGTTGAATATTTGTACATGAATGTGCAATGTATTCTCGAAGTTCATCCATTGTGCGTGGCTTTTTTTGATAAACAATGTCCTTTAGTGTTCCCCACAGGTAAAAGTCCAGAGGAGTTAGGTCTGTAGAACGTGGTGGATTCTCCACAGCACCTCTACGGCCTATCCATCTTCCTGGTCGATTTTCATCGAGATACACCCTAACACGATTTTGGTAGTGGGCTGGGGCACCATCTTGTTGAAAGTACACTCTTCCGTCTCCATACAAGTCTTGGATGGCAGGTAAAATGGATGTCTGAAGCTTTCGAAGGTACACCTCACCGGTAACTGTGCCTTCAATGAAGAATGGTCCAATCAAGCCCCGGTAAGACAACCTACACCACACATTTACTCCTGGCAAATTCACGGCTTTGTCTACATGGACGTTCGAATTTTCAGCGGCCCAGTAGATGCAATTGTGGCGATTTACTGTACCATTGACTTTGAACTGTGTCTCATCAGAGCATACAATCATCTCTGTAAACTCTTCATCGTTGCACACCATATTAGTAAACCACTAGCAGTACTCCATTCTACGATCTGGGTCATCCTCATTCATTGTATGTAGCGCTTCCACTTTGCTGTCTTCAAAATTCGCCGAACACTTGAGCGACTCGCTCCAGTTTCACGGGCACAATGTCTCACAGACTTCTGTGGTGAGCGAGTGAAATGTAACACACGATGGGAATTAACTGGACTTGTTGCTGTTACAGGTCGTGCAGATCATTGTTTGTGTACATCTTTAACACAGCCTTCGGTTTCAAATTTGTCTCGAATGCGACGAATTGTTAAATGTGTTGGTGGCTCTGTTTGATACTCATTTTGCCATTGCCGTTGAACCTCATTAGTGTTTTCATACCTAAAATACCACTTCAAAACTGACTTCCTTTCATCGAATGTAAGCCTTGCGCCAGCCATGTTTACTCGAGTAACTAGGTGCAACTAAGAACAGAACACTGTGGCGACTGTCATCTGACAAAACAAAACAATGCAATACAACGCTTGTGTGGTGATTGCTGGAACTACAAACTATTACACTACCAAAGGTGAGACAACTCTGTCAATTAGTTTGCCAGTTATGGACTTTTAAACAGTGGATACATTTTTTGGACCCCTCTGTAGAACACTGCATAGCAGCATGAATACACACATTTTTAACATACCACGCCATAATGGAGAATTAAACAATTTTCTGCCATTAATCTGTCTGCCTGATAAAACTGATTTCTTTAATCTATTTTGTGGAGATGCTCGATCCTCCCACCTGGTTCTTGGCTGATCACTCCCTCCCTGCTGTCCTGGATTTTCTTGTAATGCCTTTTTGGGTACTTTGGCATCACTTATCTGTACTACATGTACAACCCTCCTCAGTCTGGATGATTTCATTAGTGTTCTGATAGGTCAGTCTTACAACACAATTGTCTTTTTCCTCCATATTCCATTTTGACAAATTAGGCCAATGATTCCTCAAAGCTGCTTTCTTTCAGTTGTGTCCATTTCAGGGTCTGTTGCTGTTAGAATCAAAGTTTTGGAACCATGTGTCACCACTGCTGTCATAAGTGTTTTGTGTAACTTGGTGGTGCCAGTGAGGAGCCTTAAGTCTCATTAAAGCAAAATAGACTTTGGCTACCATTAATCTGTTGGATTTCATAGGAATTGTCTAGTAGGTGACTGTTGAATCCACATACTTAAACTCCTAAACTCCCTCAAAGGTATATTTTCCCACTGTTACTGAGGCTGGCATGTTCTCCTTGGGTGCCTTTCCTGCAGCCATGTATTTTTTCTACCAGTTGGCATTTAATCCTCCATTCATGCTAGTCTTTTCAAGGGTGTTAAATGTCCCCCTTGCCTTTAAAGTTCCTGGCACTGTCATCTACTTAAGTTCTGGCACTGATTATGGAAGATCATCCCCCTGCTAAAAAGGTTTGCATCTCCCATTACCTTCTCCAGGGCAGCATTATAAATGGGGCAGATGAGTGCATCTCTTTGCCATACCCTGTTTTCAGTGTTTAATGTGTCTGACTCATTCTCCCCATTCTTATACTACTTCGTGTCTCACCTTACCAGTTTTTTTATGGATTCCTGGTACAGTCAGCTCATGACAATTATTCTACCTCAGCTATCATATGCTGCTTTAGTCGACAAAAAGGTGTGCATGTGAATCTCAAATTGTCATTTTATCTGGGATTTACCTTGGAGCATAGATCTGATTGAGAGACTGAACTTCATTATGTATTCAAAATATAGTTGGATGATACCAAATGAATTGCAGTTAATATGCTTAAGAATATTGAATGATTGAATTTGTAGACAGGTGAATGTTTGTCAGCTTTATTGCTTGTCTATTCTTTACTGTGAGTTTGTAAAGTTAAATATTTACAGTGTTTATGTTGAAATTCTCCTTCACAAAATCATTTTTCAGAAAAGTTAAAATGAATTCCAATTTGGATATTTTTGCAGCTCACATTCTGCCGTCATATAGCTGTGGATGAGACTGTAATGTATGTACCACATCCACAAGATCCAAATAAAACATTACTGAAACATGAAGCTGTTGTCACTGTGCAAGGAGTTCCACTTAATTCCTATGTGGAAGATGTTTTAACGAGCAGAATCTCCCTTAATGCTGGGAAGGTAAGTGTCTTTTACAATAATGTTATAACAAAAGTGTCAAGGGGTAGTACCTTCGACTAGTAAGCAAAATGTCCTGACTCCTGTGTTAGAATTTTGCCACAGGTGTGTGTGTGTGTGTGTGTGTGTGTGTGTGTGTGTGTGTGTGTGTGTGTGTGTAAGAGAGAGAGAGATATTCAGGCATGTGTTTGTACAATATATGTGGCCTACACATATGTGGGTAAAGATTTTGGGACAAGGATAATTGAAAACAAAAATCATCAGTGATGGCAGCTGAAGACTTCAGGTAAAGTCGCCTCAGTCAACCAGTGGCTTTGTCAGAGATGGCAGAAGAGCAGACAGTTACAAAGCAACTGTTTTATTATAGTCAGTCCAACTGATTTCCATTAGGTTTCCAGCCTTCTCACTTTTGCTATTATTGATTTCCTGGCTAGAAGGCATTCTTTACTCTGTAACTGTCATTGTCTGTAAATGGCAAACATGGGTCTCATGTCAGTGGGGTTCTCTCACCACAGGTGAGCCCTGGGAGGCCCCTTTTGTGCTCTGAGTATAAGGCATGACACAAGTATAATACGGCCTGACACATGTACTTTTATGTCTATTTAAGGTATCTCACAGCTCTGACAACAGTATTGATTTCAATGCCTTGAATCGTCACACCTTCCGTAACATGATCAAGTTTCTGGCCGGTGCCATTAACTGCTGATGAACAACTCTGTCTTAACAAAGAAACTGATAACCTTGTTGTTCAATCCCTTATCGCCCAAGTAACCAACCATCCATATTACCCTTTGGGTGGAAAATCACCTCTAAGGGTTGAAGAATCAGCAGAGATCAATAGCATGAGGATGCAAAATGCAAAGGAAACCACTGTTTTTTAAGATGTGTGATATTTACCCATAGAATAATTGACCTGTAACTGGAAGAGATCTTGATGATATCTCCATTGCCAAAAGATTCTGGATTAGTCCCCCATTCAGAGCTCTGTGATGGTGCAACCAAGGAGGAACTAACCATGAGAAAAAGGTAGAGTAACCAACAAAATGTAACATTCCAAGAGTTGAAATATGGAATGTCAGAAGATTGAATGTGGCAAGGAAGCTAGGAAATCGGAAAAGGGAAATGCAAAGACTCAGTTTTGGTCTTGTGGAGATCAGTGAAGCAAAATGAGAAGAAAAGTTTCTACCCACACAAATATAGGGTAATATCAATAGCACCAGAAAATCATATAACAGGAGTAGAATTTATGGACAGCAAGGCAGGATGGGTAGTGTTTCTGTGAACAGTTCACTGATGGGGTGTCTTCATCAGAATTGACAGGAAACTTAACACTCACAACAATAGTTGAAATATACATGCCAATGTCATAAGCAGAAGATGAAGGGTTAGAGAAAGTATACAAGGATGTTGAAGGGATAATGCAGATCTAAAGGATAATGATAATCTAATAAGCACAGGTAATTGGAATGCAATTATAGGGGACAGAATAGAATAGACTTATAGGAGAATATGGGCCCAGTAGTAGGAATGATATAAGGACAAAGTGTGAATACAGTATTCAAAAATCATCAGCGGTGGTGGTATAATTGGTAAACTCCTAGAGAAACAGGATGTGAAAGCTGGATTACATTGTGTTCTGACTGATTCTCAAATCAGCTGTGCAACTGTAAGGTGTACTCTGGGCAGATACAGGCATGTGGATCACAGTTAAATAACAATGAACAGTAGACTGGAGTTTAAGAAGACTCACTGTGGAAAGAAGTGTTTGATGTCCTCAATGACTAAATATGCAATAATGAATAGTACAGTAGTCATATCAGTTGAAGAGAAATGGACAGTGGTAATCAGAAGTAGGACAGATAAAAATTAGTACAAAAATCTTCAGCAAAAGACAAGAATATAGCAGTATGTCACCTAGAATGAAATAAGTAGGAATTAGAGGACAGCAAAGGTGAAATAGATGCAGGATAAATGTGAGAAATTGAAAAATAGTTGTCAGAAAGACTAACCCTATATGTGGAAAAGTCAGAACAACCTTTGGTGAAATTTAAAACAAGGACTTAACATTTAAGAGTGCAATGTCAATAGCAGGTTTATGGCAAGAGTACACTGGAGGTCTCTGTGGGAGTGGACTTGTCTGATGATGTGATACTAGAAGTAGAAATGGGAGTTGATTGGGAAAATGTAGGGGGTTCCAGTATTAGTCAGTGAAGGACCTTTTTTGAATCCTTAAAATCGGATAGGGCAGAGGGGATAGGTAATATTCAGTTGGAATCCATCAAATCATTGAGGAAGTGACTACCAAACAACTGTTCATGTTGGTGTGTAGAATCAGACTGGAGACGTAGTGTCAGACTTTCGGAAAAATGTCATCCACACAATTTTGAAGATAGCACAGGCAGATAAGTGTGAGAACTTTTCTATAATCAGCTTAAGGTCTCGTTCATCAAAGTTGCTGACAGGAATAATATACGGAATTATGGAAAAGTTGAGATGCTCTATAATACAGTTTCGTTTCCGAAAAGGTAAAGGCACTAGAGGCCGTTCTTATGTTATGGTTGATATGAAAGCAAGATTCATGAAAAACAGACCTGCATTGGATTTGCCGACCTAGATAAAGTGTTAAAGTGGTTCAAGTTTTTAGGACTTCTGAAAGAAATAAGAGTAAATTATGTAGAAAACCCAAGATGGGAAAGTAAGAAAGAAAGAAAAACTAAGAATTAAATTCAGATTAAAAAGGGTGTCAGACAAGGATGCAGTCGAAACTTCCTGGCAGATTAAAACTGTGTGCCCGACCGAGACTCGAACTCGGGACCTTTGCCTTTCGCGGGTGAGTGCTCTACCATCTGAGTTAACGAAGCATGACTCACGCCCGGTCCTCACAGTTTTAATCTGCCAGGAAGTTCCAAATCAGCGCACACTCCGCTGCAGAGTGAAAATCTCATTAAGGATGCAGTCCTTTGCCCAAAGTGTCCATTCTAAACACTGAAGAAGCAATGGCGGAAATAAAGTTACAGGAGTAGGATCAAAATTCAGGGTGGAAGGATATCAGTGATATGATTAATTGATAACATTGCTATCCTCAGTGAAAGTGAGGAATTTGGATCTGTTCAATGGAATGAAGTCTGAGTACAGAATATTGATTGAGAGTAAACCAAAGGAGGACCAAAATAATGAGTGGCAAAATGAGATTAATAATAAAGTTAATATCTACATTGGTGGCCACAAAATAGATGATCTGAAGGAATTCTGTAACTTCGAAGTAAAATAACATGATGGATAAATCTAAGAGGATCTGAAAAGCAGACTAATATACATTCAACACTCCTGGCCGAAAGAAGTGTACTAGTATCTAATAAAGGCCATAATGTGAAGATCAAATTTATGAGAAAGTTTGTGTGCAGCACAGCATTGTATGGTAGATTCATGAGCTGTGGAAGCACTGGAAAAGAAGAAAATTGCAGCATTTGAAATGTCATTGAAGAATTTTGACAATTATATGGACTGATCAGGTATGAAGTGGTTATCCTGGAGCATGAGTGTAATTAAAAACTCATTAAGGATGATGTTGGCTCTTAAGGAAGCCATTTTTCAAAATAGTGTGTGACAATACCAGTAAAGTAAGGATGTGGATTGCAGATAAGAATAAAAATCTTGAAGATTATCTTCAGGTGATGTCAGGTCAGCAGCCATACAAATGGGGTTATTAACAAAATAGTTGGGATCTAGATGACTTGGTCACTGTTAAGATGGCACCAGTACAGTGAAGATAGTATAATGAATATAGAAAGTAGACAGTACTCCTCTGGCAATTTCATTAACAGTCGTTGGGAATAACTCTGGAAGAAGTAAGTTGTATTAATAAAACATTGGTCAAAACTTTTAGAAACTAAGATGATGATATTAAAGGTCTTGGGAAATAAATATTCTAAAACTTGGAGTGAAACATAAGTTAAATGCAACAGATTGAAAAACATTTAAATTTTGGTCTGCAAGTTTTTCCTTATGCAATCAACTAATGGAGTTCAGAGTGGGGAACCTGTTGTCATTGAAATATTAACTTTGTACTGCAGTTACTACTGTCTAACAGAAATAACTCTAGTACCACAAATAATTTGAAACTTGGTGCCTAATAGTTATAAACAGACGTACAAATTAAGCAGAGATTATTATATAGGAGTCAGTGTTGTACATAAAGCAATATATACCTAATACATAAGAATATAAAGTGTTCAGCAATAATGGAAGTTCATGGATGGAACAACACATAAAGACAACCACCAACTTGTGGTGCACATGCACACCAATGATACTGCAGTTGTAGTGAGTGGTCACATTTCCCTTATTTTACAGAATGTAAAGTGTTTATATTGTTCAGTGTCACAACTTAAGTGGAAAACTTGGTCTTGAATTGTAAATGTATGGGTCTGTTAGTTCAAAAGGAGAGAAAAATCTTAAAAGCTGGTTTTAGAAGAAGAATCCACTTATTAATGTCCATAGTCTCTTCAATGCTATTAGGACTCTTCTTGAAGAGAGAACCCAAGTGGCTTTCCTATCCACGAAGTACACTGAAGCACCAAAGAAACTGGTGTAGGCATGTGTATTCAAATACAGAAATATTGAAATAGGCAGAATACGATGCTGCGGTCAGCAACACCTATATAAGAGAAAAAGGGTCTGGTGCAGTTGTTAGATTTGTTCCTGCTGCTACAATGGCAGGTTGTCCAGATTGACGCGAGTTTGAACGTGGTGTTATGAGTGATGGGACGTGGCGTCTCCGAGGTAGCGATTAAGTGGGGATTTTCCCACAAGACCATTTCACGAGTGGACTGTCAATATCAGGAATCCAATAAAACATCAAATCTTAAACATTACTGCAGCCAGAAAAAGTTCCTGCAAGAAAGGGACCAATGGCAACTGAAGAAAATTGTTCAGTGTGACAGAAGTGCAACCCTTCCACAAATTGCTGCAATTTCCATGCTTGGCCGTCAGTGTCAGCATGTGAACCATTCAATGAAACATCAGTATGGGCTTTCGTATACGAAGGCCCACTCATGTACCCTTGATGACTGCACAAACACAAAGCTTTACGCCCACCTGGGTCCATCAAAACCGACATTGGACTTTTGATGACTGGAAACATGTTGCCTCATCGGACATGTACAGGTATAGTGACAACCTACTGAATCCGTGAACCCTGCATGTCAGCTGGGGACTGTTCAAGCTTACGGAATGTGTGCATTTGGTTTGATATGGGATGGGACCCCTGATACGTCAAGATAAAACTGTGACAGGAGACACGTATGTAAGCATCCTGTCTGACCACGTGCAGCTATTTATGTCCATTGAGCATTGTGATGGACTTGGGAAATTCTAACAGGACAATGTGAGACCCCACACATCCAGAATTGCTACATAGTGGTTCCAGACACTCTTTTGAGTTTAGACACGTTTGCTGGCCACCAAACTCTCCAGACAGGAACATCATTGAGCATATTTGGGATGCCTTGTAATGTGCTGTTCAGACGAGACCTCCAACCCTTTGTACTCCTATGGATTTATGGGCAGCCCTGCAGGATTCATGCTGTCAATTCTCTCTAGCACTGCTTCAGACAGTAGTAGAATCCATGCCACGTTGTGTTGCACAAGTTCTGCCTACTCATGACAGCCCTACACGATATTAGGCGGGTGTACCAGTTTCTCTGGCTCTTCAGTGTAGTGACTCATTGCTTGTTTTCTAATTTAATTAATTTTTATAGGCATTTCCCTTAAGTCAAAAATAGTAGTCCCCCCACCACCTTCCCTCCCTCTTTTTCTTGTTTCTAGTGCATCCCTTGATCTAGCATTTCCAATTTAGCTAATACCTGCTTTGTCTTTTGTATTTAGTGTCTAACTGTACAGGACTTCGTAGACGTAAATACTTTCATTTGATGTCCCACAAGGCTGTGGTTTGTAACAGCTTACATAGGTTAGAAACTGACAATCTGATATGTGCCGAGTCATATTTTGGACAGACTTGCAGATGGTTGCCCATGAATAAAAACATAAATGCACCCAGCATAGTGCTTATTACAAATGTAGATTTATGTTTTTTGTTTGTTGGAGAGAACTCCTAGCAATTAAAAAATTAACAATATTGTTGTTTTTAATGTTGGTGTTAATTTTCACTTATCTGAGGATTTTCTTTTTTTAGGGGAGACAAGCAATTGAATGGGTTATTGGTAAAATTGATGCAGAAGTAAAGGAAATTGCTTCAAATGCTGTGAAGAGCACAGATGACTTGCTGGCACAGACTAAAAAGTCATTTGATGAAATTACAAGCTCTGCACGAAAATCTATGGATGATATTTCATCTGTTGCTAAGAAATCACTAGATGATCTACACAACTTAACAAGTGCACCTAATCGAACAAATCAAAATCTACCAAAGTTGTAGCATTGATATTAAAATTTAGTTCATTTAACAACTTTGTGTAGTAATCTTTTGTAATCCAAATCAGATGATGCAAGTCTGTTAGCTATATTGTAAAGTGTAATAATTTTTATTAAACCGTGTAAAATTGTCGGATCCTCCAAAGTATTTTTAGGATATTGTCTTTCTTGTGTAACTTATTGAATGAATTGTGGGAAATAGAGGTTTCTTGTAGTGAGAGATTTGTGTGAATGTTATTGTTGCTTGATTAATTTGTGTTTTAACTTATGCTGACAGACTGATTTAACTGGCTGGTCCAGTTTTTTTTATAAGTTAGTTGTAGTCTGATAAAGAGAGATGACATTATCAAAAGAATTACTCTTAAAATTCGTGGACCTATATTTTGCCATAGTTTATTTACAATGGATTATTAACAACCATTACATACAGTTACTCATTGATTGTGTAATGGAGTGGAGTAATATGTTGCACTGATCACTGTGTGATCTGACTGCATACTAAGCTTATTATGATGTCTTGCTGTGATTCACTCAATTTTTGTGAACAGTGGTATTGCACCTTGCTGTCTGCTGTTAAGTTTAAATAGTGAACAACTGTTCTGTGCAGAGAGATTATACAGCAGAGGTATGCTCTGTTCATCGCAGGAATTTATTGGTGTTAAGTTGCTATTACAGCTGACATGCACAGAAAAGTAAATATGTACTGCAGTTAAAATGTAAAATTTTCTTACAGCACATGTTTTGTGTGTTTGCTTGTTGCGTCACTAAGAAATACTGTGTACTTGGTGCAGTAGAGACATCATAACAGGCCTTTGTGAAGGGAAAAAGTGTACTTTTACACTTTTGATAGTCTTAAGTATTGCTATGGTCCTTTGTAAGTTAAAGTATTCATGTATTGTGATAAATATCAGCAATGAATCATTATGAGATGTGATTACTTACCTTGTTGCTGTATTTTCTTCACATTAATTGGCTGAATGTTCTCGTGTATGCAAATCTAAGAAATTAGTCTGGCTATAGTTCATTGTAATACTCACTAAAGAGCAACTAGAGTGCAAATTCCCTAATCACAAAAAATCTACAAATTGTAATTGAGATATAATGGGATAATGACTGTGGTAATTTGTAATTATAGTTTCACAGAACTATTTTGAGAGTAAAAGAAAGTTTATAAGTAATTCATATTAAAGTGTTCACTTTGTGAACCAGTCCGGCCTTCACATTGTTCTAATGTGAAAGGTAATGGTTTTTAGTTTGAGTAATTATCTTGTGGTTATGTTGCTTAAAAGTATTTTATCAGTTGAGGTTAATAAATGAGTGTCCAAAATATAATTTCATCTATGTTGTAGGCCTTACCATCATTGACTGTTGAGTACTGTCTGAAAAAGCATTTGTCAAATTCTCATCAGCTTTTATCAGTTTGTATGTAATGTTTTAGTGTATATTATGAATCTTCCAGATGTTTGTGAGTTAATGTTTGTTAGCTTTATGATTAGAAACAGCAGCAGGTAACATTTCTTTTTAAGCAATTGTTTCCATGCTCTGCGAAAATCTTACTTGGTGTTTGTGTGTGTGTGTGTGTGTGTGTGTGTGTGTGTGTGTGTGTGTGTGTGTGTGTGTGTTCCATTTGTACAACTAAAATAATTGTGATGTAAAGAGCTTTGTGTGTTGTAGACTGAAATGTTTGCCAGAAACAGTGTGAGGATTATTTTATGTTTGTATTTGGTAATGTGTGCTTTCAGTTTCTTTTTACACTAAGTCAGTCTCGCCTACCCACAACTTGCCTCTAAGACATAGTCAGTAGCACCACCATTCATAGTAGACGAAATATTTGGAAACTGTGGTATTTTTTTAAAAGTACAGGTCAGTCAGTATTATTGTTGCATATATTTGTACTGATCGTCACTGTGATTTTAGGTATTGTCCATGGTTTTGTAGGAGTTAACCATTCCACAGCCATCACAGCACATATGATCATCTGACTTATTAATAAGTTTTGTTGTTCAAGTAAACAGCATTAAAAAAAGGTAATAAAAGTACTAAGATGATTTAATATGCTTTTTGTAATTCTGATTATGGCAACTTTTCTCCAGAAATGACAACCCAGTAGTTGTGCCGTATACACTTTAGGTGCTTCTGACTGAACAAAAGTGCATTATTGGATCAGTTTTACTCATAATTTGCACCTTTCTTAGTAGGTACCTCAGTATTCACAGTTAATAAGTGTATGTAATATTTCAGCTAATGGACAACAAAAAGTTAAGCTCCTGAAATGCCTTAAATGAAATTTAAAGTAATCTACATAGTCTTGAGTTTTTATTTTGACAAGCTGTTTAATGAGCACATTTGGTAAAACAGCAGCCAAAGACATGTTGCAAACAAATTGAAAAATTGTGGGGTATATTTTGAAGAAATACGTAGTGATTGATTAGTTATCAGATCAACTGCTTTCACAGATTCTTAAATATTTGTTTCAGATCCTATGAGAAAGTTGAATTTAATAACATAAGAGTGTAAAACTGAATGCCCCTGATTTAAAAGAATATCATTAGATGTATGCAAAAATTCTGAAGTGTGTTGTGTTGTTAAGAATGTCCTTCAACAGCAGGGGAATGCAGAGAGGAGTGTAATAGTGTATGACATTTTATGCCCTATCTTCTGCATTTAAAGCTTTCTAGTGTTCAGCAATTATGTATTTTGTAGCATTTAGGATTGACAGCTGTGTGTTCTTTTACAATTTCAATTCAGTCTGATAGTAACTGATGACATTGTTATGGAATATATTTGTGATGAATTTGTTACATATCTTTCATGCCAACATATTTTTGTAAATAAATACTACATACTTAAAACTGTTTTAGTTTACCACCATATTATTGCACCTGGTACTTAGGGCAATTTGGTCTGCTTATAATGAGTCGATGTGTAATCCTGTTGATAGTATGTGCACAATTGAAAGCATTGACAGTGTGATGCATTTTCCTTATTCACAAATGTACTTTTTTGCTGTAATGTCACCATGTTTCCAATAAAGGCCAATTGCAGTAATATCGTGGTTAAGTAGTACAATGCCTAATATTTGTTCCAAGCAATGTGATTGGAATCTACAGGAAACTGTAGTGATGCAAACATATGGATGCGAACTAAAAAAACTGTGGTGAAATACCTTTAGATATTTCAGTCTGTGATTTGTGAAATTTTTCTAAATGTAACATAGGCTGTAAGATCCAAGGTGTTACATATGTATCCATTTGAAGAAAAATACTGAAATTCTGGGATTTTATAAAGTTTTTGGCACCATTTGTTGTTAGAGCCTTGTTCATCCACTGTAATAAAAGGGAAATCATGTCATCACTTTGAATGTGTTCAAAGTGTAATCACTTCAGCTTGGTTTAATGAATTTTCTCCTTTATCTTGGCTTGGTATTTCAGAATATTCCATAGATGTCAGTGGGTTGATTAAGGTCCCTTAAGAACTCAGCATTGTCTTGTAATTCTTTTTGAACATAAACTGAACATAAGAGATCCCATAATCTGTGGACTTATTTTGAATTTTCAGATTTTAGTCATTGTAGAGAATCTTTGATGTCATTGTTCAAACATTTACATCTTTTTCCTGAATGTCTTCAAGTAGGGATAAGAAATTTCAGTTCAGTTCATGTCTTGAACTTGTGAATACATTTCTTGTCAAGTATGCCATGTTACTTTTGGGAATGTAAGCCCACTTATGATCTCAAGAGTTTGTGACACTCTAAGAAAGTCGGAGAGCAAGAGGCTTGGACTCTAGTGGAGAGTGCTAAGAATGTCATGTGTGCTAACAGAGTGAATAGCAATCTTGTGATTTGGTAGTTTTGCAATGCTAGACAAGAGGAAAATCTATTTTCTCTCATTTCAGGTGCATCATTCTTTTGTATAGGATAGAGCTGTAATGTACACGTTACAGTGCATAATGTGGCTACAAACAAGAAATAATGGGCATGAGAATGTGTACCGTATTTACTCAAATCTAAGCCGCACTCGAATCTAAGCCGCACTCGAATCTAAGCCGCACTCGAATCTAAGCCGCACTCGAATCTAAGCCGCACTCGAATCTAAGCCGCACTCGAATCTAAGCCGCACTCGAATCTAAGCCGCACTCGAATCTAAGCCGCACTCGAATCTAAGCCGCACTCGAATCTAAGCCGCACTCGAATCTAAGCCGCACTCGAATCTAAGCCGCACTCGAATCTAAGCCGCACTCGAATCTAAGCCGCACTCGAATCTAAGCCGCACTCGAATCTAAGCCGCACTCGAATCTAAGCCGCACTCGAATCTAAGCCGCACTCGAATCTAAGCCGCACCTGAAAAATGAGACTCGAAATAAAGGGAAAAAAAAATTCCCAAATCTAAGCCGCACCTGAAATCTGAGACTCGAAATTGAAGGGGAGAGAAAAGTTTTAGGCCGCACCTCCAAATCGAAACAAAGTTGGTCCGTTGAAATATGAGACACAATTTAGGTCGAATGAATGACGATACAGCTACAGTAGTTTGGTTAGAGTCGAAAGCTTAGCAGTTAAGCTTTACCAGGTAGCCATTGCTATGCGTCAGGTGCTCCGTCCGTATTTATACGGATACCCTTCCTTTTTCACGTGCTTGGTCTGGTTTGAATCGATTGCTTATTTTGCTTTGATCTGATAAGTGCCGTTTTCTATGTTATAGGTGTTTACGTCGGTCACTCTAAGCTGAAAATGCATTACTATACTGTGTCATGCATTGTTTGTCGTATTCTGATGGTGCGTGTTTATGGCCTGTCGCTGCTCGCGGCATGGCTTGCTTTTGTGTGCGCTACCGCCGCCTACAATTAAAAAGAGAGGAATCGTCTCATTAGCGAAACAATGGCAAGAGACTGCTATTTGTTGTTACTTACACCGCTGCTTTCTTTGATAATGATCAACAAGAACCAAATAATAGGCTGCGTATGATAGAACATGTTCTGAATGAGAGTTTGGCGAAAATTTTTCTCCGTTTGAAAATCTTTGCGGCCGCTTCTTTAGTACATCAAATTCTGCACAGAAATTAGTCATCTTAGATTTAAAAATCTAGTCAGTTGCCGTGCTTCATTTCTGACTGTATCACTATTAGGCATAAGAGTAATACGAATATAAACATGACACGATACGTATATTCTTCCGTGTTTGCTATTGTCTCTCTAGTTTCGTAGGTTATTTGGCAGACAGGATTTAAATGAGATAGAAACAAACACGAAAGAATACATGGAAAAATGTTTATATTCGTATTATTCTTATGGTGAAGAGAATACTGCATGTGATTCACATTTCATCAGGTTCCTATTAGCAACCATCTCTTGTCACAGGTAGGAAAAAATTCAGAACGTAGAGTTGGCCATATTGACAAAAATCCCAGTATTACCAGTCGGATTTTCGTAGTACATTGAAATTCGAAGATGAACAATACGGAATTTGTATTTACTTCGTTGGATAATGTATGAAAATGCAGTGGTCGAAACTCGGGCGGAGAAAAAAAGCTCGTCTTCCAATTTTTTTTTTTTAATTTTATTTACTGACGCAGAGGTTTTGGCGCCAGTATTTATCTTTGTGCCTACAAAGGATACCTGTGTAGCGCTATATACGTATATTAGACGGCAGAAGTTGGTTGTGGCGGCACCTATCAACATTTTCAGAACTTCCGCTTGCTTTGCACTCGATTCTAAGCCGCAGGTGTTTTTTCGGAGTACAAAAACCGGAAAAAAAGTGCGGCTTAGATTCGAGTAAATACGGTATGTCCCAGTAAATAGTGTAATGTTGTCTTTGTTTCAGGTTCATTAGTTTCAGAAGCCCAAGAACTGTGAAATATTTAGACAGTTGGACATAAAATTGTACCTCTTTCCCTTTGTAAGTTACTAGTACAGGTACAGCTAATACCACTTATTTTCTAAGGTTGAAGGTTTTTGTATGTGGGTTGGGGGTAAAGCATTTTTGTCCCCATAAGTGTGGTATATGCATTAGACTGGTCTTCTTTGTACTTGTATTATACAACTTCCTTAGTAATCTGTTCCATCTGTACATGCATTGCCTGACAAGAGTGAAGTGCCCAGAAGACAGATGTCAATGTAATTTTGTACATGGGCACACCATTGGGAGGTATGTAAATGACCAGATTTAAAATACTTTGTAACAGAACAGCCACCTGGTAAGGTCTATGAGGAATGAAAATGTAAAGACATTGAATGATCACATTAAAGGACATGGAGATGTTGCATACCTCTGTGAAACAGCATTGTCAGCACCAGACTTAGTATGAAAGGATCCTCATTGTGGGTGTCTGACAGACTAATTGTGCGATATCCAGAATTATAGGACAGTCAGCTGCAACAGTGGTGCAATTTTGGACTGAATGGGAATGCAAGACTAATATACTTGTCAAAGTTCTGGCAGACCACATCAGAGCACAAGAAGGATCACTGTATGAAATATTTGGAAACCTAGCGTATTCTAATCTCTCCACTTCTGCACCTGCAGTCTGATAATAAGTAATGGACTTCCTGTAACACTTAGTGTCATCCTTCGTCATCCTGCGTCATTGGTCAGACTAGCAGCAGCCATACTAGGCAATTACCATCCCATGCTTAACCTGCTGGTAACACAACACAAATGAGTGCACTTGGAGGGGAGCCATGACTAGAAAGCATGGACTGCTGATGAAAGGCACCATAATATGTTGAGCGACAAATTGCAGTGCTCTGTCATGGAT
Source organism: Schistocerca cancellata (assembly GCF_023864275.1). NCBI lineage: Eukaryota > Metazoa > Arthropoda > Insecta > Orthoptera > Acrididae > Schistocerca > Schistocerca cancellata. Next base: position 401,080,377 of record NC_064631.1, read on the forward strand.
GACATTTGGCGAGTATAGTTGACATGGGGAGGGGTCCCATTCTCTTAATGTTTTGGAGGGACACAGTGGTGTTACTAATAGTTTCACAGTGAGAGTAGCCATCAGATTGGCTGCAGCTCAGGGCTGGTGGAGAGTGAGGCAAGTCTGACAGCAGAATGGTATGTTACAGACATCCTGCTTCTTGTTACCTCCCATGCACCAATATTGTGGCGCTGGTTTTCAACAGGACGATGCTCATCCAAACATGGTGAGTCTCCATGAATTTCTCTGTGTGATTAAGTACTTAAGTGGTACGCAAGATCCCCAGATCTATCCCCTAAAGAACATGAGGGAATCAGCTAGGATGTAAACATTCCAGTGCCAGTATCCAGAAATCTAGGGCCAATTAAAACAGTTGAGACAGTTTCTCAGAAGATTCAATGACTTTGACATTCAGATCAATGCAAGCATCCAGGTCAGAGAGAGAGAGAGAGAGAGAGAGAGAGAGAGAGAGAGAGAGAGGGAGGGGCAGTGTCGTACTGATAAGTGAGCTTGTGTTGCCAAGCTCTTTGAAAATTTGACTTACTTCAGTGATTACAAAATCACAACATATCACCTCAAACTGTGAAGATTCATCTCACCTAAGTGTTTCAATTTGTCAGGCAGTGTACAGACCCAAAGTATAAGGAACAGGGGTAACAGTTGCTCATAATATAAACATTGATGGTTGAAAACATTATGACCCACTACTTACTAGCATGTTGTCCACCTTTGGAATGCAATACAGCAGTGATTTTCTATGGCATAGATTTCAGAAGTCCTTGGTAGGTTTCTGGAGGTATGTGGAACCTGATGTCTATGCACAGGTCATGCAGTTACCATAAATACAGGCCACTGGTTCGTTGGAGAGGGGTTGGTCAGTTTGTTTCCCAGATACGTTCCACTGGTTTCAGATTATACAAACTTGGGGGCCAAAACATTGTGAATTCACAATTGTGTTCGTAAAACTATTATAGTATGATGGTGGCCTTGTAACACACAGTTGCCCTTCTGTGACAGAAGACAGCAACAATGATGGTATTAAGATGGGCAGTAGCATTGTTCGTAGTTCACAGCTACCATTATTCCATTGTTATCATAGGTCCCTTGGGAACCTGGGTGACTGTCCCCTGTAGTGTATTATTGCTCCCATGTATGAAGAAGAGCATGTTTCTAGCAGCCATTTGCCTGGATGATGGCATATGTGAACATGAAAATAACAAGAATCGTGATTCATATTACCAGGTGGTGTTTCCATTCATACAGAGTCCAATATTGACTGTGCCCACTGCAGTCATCCTGCTTTAGAATGTGTTGTCTTAAAGTATAAGTGAGTCTGAAAGCTTTAACATGTGTGTAAAGATTACAAATAATGCTATCCACCACTTGGAGTTCCTTTATTCATTTCGTTTTCCAGTCCGATGGAGAGCAACAGCAGTCAATAAAGCTAGTTTGTATTGCCTTTCTTCATTCAACAGGACTTCCAAAGGCTTGCTTTCTCATTCAGAAATATTTCAATATGCTATTAAAGAAAAGAAGCTGGACAGAATATTACAATTTAACCATCTTACTGCTGTATGGTAGGAGAAACCACGTGGCAAAGAATCTCTCCTCGGAAAGGCTTCAGTTGATCCAATGAAGTTTTCAGCCAAAATTAGTTTTCATCATGTATGACATCCACTAACTTAACACAAAGTGCATTATGATTAACAACAGTATATTTTTAAGAGATTCGTAACATAACTGACTTCACATTTTGAGTTTGGTCTTTGAATGAAACCTGCATGTTTCCTACACATACAGGAGGTGGACAACAATGTGGAAACTCAAAAAACATGACACATCACCACACCTGATACAGTGTAGGAAAACTATTGGCACTTAGAACAGTTTCCAGTCATCTTGGAATGGATCAATACAGATCCTGTGTAATTTTCAACGGAAATTCTTCCATTCTTCCTGTAAAATTGTAGCAAGTGTAAGCAATGATCATAGAGCTGGGTAGTGATCATGCACCTTTCTCTCCAAAATAGAACACAAAGGCTAAATAATATTTAGATTCAATGGCTTTGGTGGAGAGGGAAATGTGACAATTCATTCTTATGCTTACTAAACCAGTCTTAGACAGTGCAAGCTTTATGTATTGAGAAACAGCTTCACCATTGGAGAACAAAAATTGGAACATGGGATGGAACTGATCAGCCAAAACTGACACTTGATTCTTGGCAGTGATGAGTCCTTGAAGAATCATGGGTCTGAAGGAGTAGCGGGATAGAGCTGCCCAAATCAAGCCCCCACCGTATTTCATTCTTGCGACATAAATTTGGACAAAGTTAGAATCAGTGTGACAAGACTTACGTGACAATGACTTTCTCCCATTGCTCTATAGTCTAGGTTTTATGGCTTCGGAAACATGTTTTCATGTTATGGGTGTTTTGAAATTCCAGGGCACACTGCAATTCCCAGCTTATGGAGCTCAAATCGTGTTGTGGTGCTGGCACGATGATTTTCAGATTTCCCTGTATGCGGTATAAATCATTGATACAGTGCCTCCTGAAACACCAAAAGCGTTGGCTATCTTGTTTATGCAAGCACCCACGATATGAGCAAAAATTTGCCAGTGTTCTAATTCACTTAGTTCTGACATAATGCACTCATAACACACAATACTGTCCTGACAATGACTGGCAGGTGCCACATATTGAGTTCACTGCACGGATGCTATTCATATTCAAATACAACAGCACAACCTCTAGGCCTGGCTATTTCCATTTGTGTTCACGCTCGCATTTCTTTCTTTATTTCCATATTTTTGTCCAACTCCTGTATATTTTCCCTCATCAGTGCCCTGGAAGGAAATCAGATTTGCTAGTTTTCAGAAGGTTGTGTTATTGTTACTACTAAAAAAACAATGCGACATGAGCAGTATCGGAGATTTCTGTAGATTCATCCATAGCTATGGAGTACCAGTCAAACCTAAATGCCTTTCCCTGAAACAGTTTGGATGAATTACCAACAATATCTTCACCTCAGCATCTCTGTGTGTTTTCTAAAAGAGTAACTGCTTTCCATTGTTCAGTTTTGTCAGGAATCAGTTAAAGTATAATTAAAATGCACATCTTTATCAAACTGACCACTATGTGTTTTTTCATAGTGGTGACGAGTATTTTACTTCTTAAAAATAGCAATAACATTATTACAGATATCATATGAGGTGTAGTAAAAAAGAAATGGGCATTTTTGTTTTTATTAAAGTATCTTTATTCTTCAACTACTACCTTGTCCCCTTCAAAGTAATCTCCCCCTCATGTATCTTATACTTGTGCCAGTGCTTTTTCCAGTCTTGGAAGCACTTTTGGAACTTAATTTTGTTATGGTGTTTAGCTCCCTCTGCGATTATGTTTTTACCTCATAAATGGTACTAAGAGGACATCCTTTCATTGTTACCTTGAGCCTTGGGAATAGGAAGAAGTCACAGGAGGCCATGTCCAGCAAATATGATGGCCGAGGCACCATAAGTTTTCTTTTTTGCCAAAAAATCATGAATAGGCCTTGAGGTGCAAGTGGGAGCATTATTATGATGCAATTTCCCCGAGTGGCTTTTTCCACAATTGTGGTAGTTTTCTTCAGATTGCTTAATGCAAATGGCACAACTTCCAGGTAATATTCCTTACTGACTGTATGACCACAAGGAAGGAACTAATGATGCACTGTCCCATTGTAAATGAAGAAAACAATGAGAGAAACCTTAACATGTGTTTGAACTTGTCGAAATTTTTTTTTTTTTTTTTTTTTTTTTTTTTTTTTTTTTTTTTTTTTTTTTTTTTTTTTTCGATCTTAGCTCTTAAAGGTGTTTCCATTGGGATGATTGGGTCTGGGTTTTGATGTCACACTCGTATACCCACTTTTCATCATCTGTTAGAACCTTCTTTAGAAGTTCTGAATCATTGTAAACTTCATTCTACAAACTTTGCTGCTACATGTTTCATACATAATGAAAAAAAGGCATGGCTTCAGCCAAAGGGTATGTCGACATCATCAGCAACCTCTCGGATGGTGATTCGGTGGTTTCACAGAACCATTTCATGTACTACCTCCACGTTGTAGTCGGTAATTGATGTTCTATGCTGGCCAGAGTGGCCATCATCTTCAACATCATCTCGAGCCACTTTGACACTTTCACACCACTCGCAAACTGTGGTCTTACTCGTAGAAGATTCGCTGAAAGCCACAGTCAACATTTTAAATGCGGTGCTGCTCTTTATTCCATTTTTCAAGCAAATTTAAATGCAAATTCTTTGATCCATCTTTTTCATAAATAAAAATTCGTCAAGCATTTGAAAACACATATGGTATAATCTTTTCGACTGTCAACAATAGACTGAATTTTCAAACCAGCCGAAAGATAGATGTATAAAGCCACAAAATTAAAAATTTCCTGTTACTTTTTGATCACACATCGTATATTGGTTTGTTTTCTCTCTGGTTGGTTGATTTGTGTGGGGTTGAAGGGACCAGACTACAAAGGCCATCGGTCCCTTGTCTCTCTCTCACAAAGTACTTAATGGTCAATCTTGTGTTGAAAGTACGAGACTCACTATCCACTTTTCTCTTTTTTTTGTTTGAACAGACATTTCACAAGTAGTCAAAATAAATAAAACTTGAAATAACAATAGGGATACACACGCTATTTTAAAAAAATTCACTCAAACACACGGTGGACTAAATTCCTTTATGGACCGTATTGTAGAGAAGCCTGGTGTACATTATAAACAGCCACTTGAAAATGAAAGGCTGGTTTGTATTTCTTGCATCAGATGGGCTTGGCAGTAGGAATCGATTTTCATGGGGTGTGAAATTCTTTGATGAGACTATGATAGTAGTTGTGGGTTGTTTGGGATATCATTTTAATGCAGAAGTGTGATACTTCTTAGTATGCTAGCTGTTTCAAATAGAATGTTAAGAATTGTAATAGTCTACTATCCTCTTACATGCGCTGTAAAATAATGATGCAGCATTAGAATTTTTTTTTAAAAAAAGGTACTAATTGCAATGTATTTATGTTTGTAAGCCATAGATACTTCAACAAAAATCTGTGTGTACTTTATAGTTTGCAAAGGATGCATATTAAACTAGCTTGTCATCTCCAAAACAGAATATGTTTTGTGACATATTCGGAGTGAAAGTTTGTGAGCCATTGTTTGAGATGTTTATATTTTTCCACCTCCGCGTTGCAAATGTTTTGACTTTTGAGTGAAATGCCCAGTCGATGTGCTGTTGTTTTCATGTCAATTCTACTAACAGTGAAAGTTGTTTAGTTCTTGGGGGTGTTGTAAAATTCCTGGATTCGTCTCGTCACTGTGCAGCCTACGAAAAGGATTGCGGAAGACTCTCAACAAGGTGAACCTATTTTCAACTTAACTACGAGCTAATATAACATTTTCTGACTAATTACGTTACAGGTAACAATTACATAGCGGAGATTCAATTAACATGCTCTATTTATATGTTCTATTTAATTTGCTGTAGTAATTTTATGATGATAGGTTTACTGGTACATCCTGGCCATGTGCTAAATTTCTTTCGATTAGTTACAGTATTAATTTCACATTTATATTGTGTTTTTCCCATAAGAACAATGTTAATCAGCAAAGCATCATTTTTGAATTATATGTATACTGAAATAGTGGTTATTTTTGTATGTAATTTGGAAACAGGTCACTGTACAATTGGGCAATTAGGACTGGTGTTTATCTTTAATGCTCTCCGAGGGGTTCTGATAGGTAGCAATGAGATACAGTAATATTTCATGTTCTCTGCTGATTCAAGTCAAACTGGAATTTTTAATCCTGATACGCTACAACTCTTTCTCGAATTGCAACATGAATCAGAACTGTTAGGCAGTAAGACATTTTGCTTCACATTTTGGTAACTTTATACATCAAAAGTAATTTTCTTCAGTTGCTTGATAGGCTTCAATGGTCTTATCCGCAACCACTCGCAAATACACCCGAACTCCTGCAAAGGGAACTGATTCAGCTGTCACATGACTTACTTGAAACATCCTTACAGGAAGAGCTCGCATTGCACACATTTGGGACGAACTGCTTTGAGTTGCTTTGTCAGTTCATCTATCGTTCGTCAGTGTTAGTGAAAATTAATAAGTATTACAGTAAAACTTTTGATGTTCTTTTGTAAACAACTTTCGTATCACAGAAGCTGTTGAACTATCACTGTGTTGTTCATTTAAATTAAAACCTACAGAGTAAGTGTTTAAGTGTGCAGCCACATGGATACTGTAGTGAAACTTCATGATAGGTTAAAAAAAGTGCCAGCCTGGTACCTGAACCCATACTTACCTTTCATTGGCAGTGTTCATACTGATTAAGATATTCACGTCCATCAGTAACCTTGCAAAGGTGGTGGTCCTGCAGCTTTAGTAAATGTAGTTGTCAGTTACGTCAACAGATGTAGTAGTGAGTGTCAGTAGCTGGTGCACGCAGTGAAAGTTAGGACAAGATCTTATGACCTTGGTTTACACAGCTAGGTAGACAATACTGCCCAACAGTTGTCAATTCAGTAATGATTGCTGACAGTTACAGAGCACCTGTAGACAGCAGAAGCCATCATCCAGCACTAGTACTGCTGCTCACAGTACATCAAAGGACAGGAAGAGTAGGGTGGTAGTTAGCAGTATCATTAGGCAGCTGGGATAATGTCCTTACAATCACTGAGAACAAGGGGCCAATGATGCTCAAATGAAAAAAAAAACCTTGGGAAAACTTAAAATAGAAAGGAAAACTGAAAAACAGAAAAAAAGATCTGAAATGATGTATATTCTTTCCCTTCTGCATGCAATAATTCAGAACAGAGAATCGCAGTACTGCCTACAAGAACAATTCTTTAGAAGGATGGAAAACAGCAATTAATAATTTTGATTGAATGGAGAAGCCATACTTGGTTTTTGTGAGTTATATCAGAAATAGTGTTGGGAGAGCCAGTCCTGACAAAACTCTACCATCTGGTGAGCAAGATGTATAAGACAGGTGAAATATCTGCAGACTTCAAGAAGAATATAATTATTCCAATCCCAAAGAAAGCAGGTGTTGACAGATGTGAAAATTACTGAACTATCAGTTTAACCCTAGGACTCACTCTGGGGTCATAGGTGACCTTAATCATCTTTACTATGAATAAAATAATATTTCTATTTCTTGTAAAAATCCAGAATTTTATGACTTTTACCACACAGTATTGTAATTCTCTCACAAAAATTTTTAGAGCACTTGACGCAACATTTAAATCAATAATTAACAAAAACTACTGTTGGGGTCAATTATGACCCCAGATAGATTATACACTCCTGGAAATTGAAATAAGAACACCGTGAATTCATTGTCCCAGGAAGGGGAAACTTTATTGACACATTCCTGGGGTCAGATACATCACATGATCACACTGACAGAACCACAGGCACATAGACACAGGCAACAGAGCATGCACAATGTCGGCACTAGTACAGTGTATATCCACCTTTCACAGCAACGCAGGCTGCTATTCTCCCATGGAGACGATCGTAGAGATGCTGGATGTAGTCCTGTGGAACGGCTTGCCATGCCATTTCCACCTGGCGCCTCAGTTGGACCAGCGTTCGTGCTGGACGTGCAGACCGCGTGAGACGACGCTTCATCCAGTCCCAAACATGCTCATTGGGGGACAGATCCGGAGATCTTGCTGGCCAGGGTAGTTGACTTACACCTTCTAGAGCACGTTGGGTGGCACAGGATACATGCGGACGTGCATTGTCCTGTTGGAACAGCAAGTTCCCTTGCCGGTCTAGGAATGGTAGAACGATGGGTTCGATGACGGTTTGGATGTACCGTGCACTATTCAGTGTCCCCTCGACGATCACCAGTGGTGTACGGCCAGTGTAGGAGATCGCTCCCCACACCATGATGCCGGGTGTTGGCCCTGTGTGCCTCGGTCGTATGCAGTCCTGATTGTGGCGCTCACCTGCACGGCGCCAAACACGCATACGACGATCATTGGCACCAAGGCAGAAGCGACTCTCATCGCTGAAGATGACACGTCTCCATTCGTCCCTCCATTCACGCCTGTCGCAACACCACTGGAGGCGGGCTGCACGATGTAGGGGCGTGAGCGAAGACGGCCTAACGGTGTGCGGGACCGTAGCCCAGCTTCATGGAGACGGTTGCGAATGGTCCTTGCCGATACCCCAGGAGCAACAGTGTCCCTAATTTGCTGGGAAGTGGTGGTGCGGTCCCCTACGGCTCTGCGTAGGATCCTACGGTCTTGGCGTGCATCCGTGCGTCGCTGCGGTCCGGTCCCAAGTCGACGGGCATGTGCACCTTCCGCCGACCAGTGGCGACAACATCGATGTACTGTGGAGACCTCACGCCCCACGTGTTGAGCAATTCGGCGGTACGTCCACCCGGCGTCCCGCATGCCCACTATACGCCCTCGCTCAAAGTCCGTCAACTGCACATACGGTTCACGTCCACACTGTCGCGACATGCTACCAGTGTTAAAGACTGCGATGGAGCTCCGTATGCCACAGCAAACTGGCTGACAGTGACGGCGGCGGTTCACAAATGCTGCGCAGCTAGCGCCATTCGACGGCCAACACCGCGGTTCCTGGTGTGTCCGCTGTGCCGTGCGTGTGATCATTGCTTGTACAGCCCTCTCGCAGTGTCCGGAGCAAGTATGGTGGGTCTGACACACCGGTGTCAATGTGTTCTTTTTTCCATTTCCAGGAGTGTATGTAACATTCATAGAATGTATAGATTATCAACTATCAATCTCTTTCTTAGGTATTTTGAGTTGGTAACACTGAATTCAGGTGTTACTCAGAACTAACCTCAAACTGGAATTTTGTTTGTACATTTGTTGTTGCAGTGTAATTTCAGCATGGATGGAATACGTTTTGCTCCTGGCTATAGTGTAGAACAAGCTATGGAAGATTTATTTTGTAGCAGTAGTGATTCAGAAGGTAGTGACGCCGAAGATGATGGAACAGAGACACAGGTAGACCAAAGTGATGAAATTTGTTTACATGAATTAGAAGAAAATGATATTCTTGCTGAAAATGATGACAGTGGAGAAGATGAAAGTGCAGTACTGGTAAGCAGGGGTCGGGATATTGCATGGAGTACAAAAGAACCATCAATTCGTAGATTTCCAATCCGCAACATACAATGATTTTCAGCAGGTATTCCTAGTACAGTTAGTGTTGGCTCAGCTGTTGACTGTTTCAGGCAGTTTATCACTAATGAATTGCTGGATATAATAGTTCAGTTCACAAATCAACGAGGAAATGAATTGATAGAGTCTGGAAAATTAGTTGACTGGCGTGATACAGACAGATGCGAGCTGCTTTCATTTTTAGGCTTGCTGAGTCTGGCGTACAGAAGAGCCGGGGGAAACCTATTGACGAATTTTGGGACTCTGAATATGGCACTCCTCTATTCCGTGCTACTATGTCGAGGAGGCGATATCAGGACATTCTGTGTTCACTTCGTTTTGACAACCGCATCACAAGACTTGAAAGGAAAGAGAGGACCGGAAATAAGGCTGAGGCAGTACAGGAAATATTTGATTTGTTTGCCGTGCAATGTCAAACATCATTTATACCTTCCAGCAACATTACTGTTGATGAACATCTTTGCGTATACAGAGGTCAGTGCAGTTTCAAGGTCTACATTTCTTCAAAGCCAGGAAAGTATGGCATCAAGATATGGTGCGCAGTAGACTGTGAACATGGTTATCTGACAAATCTTCAAATGTACACTGGAAGGAGTGGTGGAGTGAGAGAAGTGAATCAAGGCAAGAGAGTGGTCTTAGATTTAGTGTGTCATCTGGCTGGCAGTGGTAGGAATATTACCACTGACAATTTTTTCACGAGCTATGACCTTGGCCAAGAATAGTTGAAAATGAAGTTGACACTTGTAGGTACTCTACGTTCTACAAGAAAAGAAGTCCCAAAAGAGTTTTTGCCTTCGAAAACTAGGGAAGAATGCACCACCAGATTTGCATACAGTGGTAAAACCCTATTAGTTTCATATGTTCCAAAAAGAAATAAGGCTGTGCTACTCCTGTCAACACAACATCAATCATTTGAAGTGCCCAAAGAAAACAACTTGAAACGAAAACCAGAAGTAGTGTTGTATTACAACTCAACAAAATCAGGTGTTGATACGCTAGATCAAATGAGCTCTAACTATTCTGTGAAAAAGGGTACAAAACATTGGCCTTTAGCAGTATTTTATGATCTTGTTGATCTAGCTGCACTCAATGCCTACAGACTCTTCTGTGTTGCTGTTGAAAAAACAGAGACGTCTTTTTCTAATGAAGTTGGCCAAAGAAATGGCAAAGCCCCAACTGGAACATCGTTTGAGTTTACCACAAGCAAGGAACAAGGATATTATTAGCAGTATCAAACAGTGTGGATTTGATGATCTGTTAGACAATGGACATCCAGACGTAATACCCGACAATCAGAAGAGAAAGCGAGGCAGATCCTCCATTTGCCCCCCATCAAAGGACACAAAATACAGTTCAACATGCAAAAAGTGTAACAAATTTGTTTGCAAGGAACATTCTGAAATACTTGCAAAATATGTGCAGATGACTATGGTACGGATTCCGGTTAGAATTATGTTTCCTGTTGAGTTGTTCATCACATTTTCTGTAAATTTGAAGCCATTGTGAAACATTTATGAGTGAAACAAATTATGACTTAGAGTAATATTGTAACTTCTGATATGTAATTACTCTGCCATATGTAATTTAATTCTACTATGTACATACCTGTTAAAAAGCTGTGAAATGTGTCTAAATAATAAATAAAATGTAAACAAACAGTATTAAATGACAGTATGTGGTTCTCTGAATGATTAATACACACAGTCAATTATATATTGATTGGGGTCATGTATGACCCCAGATGGAGTACTAGGGAAATTTTAGCAGAGTGAGTCCTAGGGTTAATAAGTTACAGCTGCAAAATATTAATGCAAATTCCTTACAGATGAATGGGAAAACTGGTAGAAGCTGACCTCGGGGAAGATCAGTTTGGATTCCACAGAAATATTGGAACACGTGAGGCAATACTGACTCTACAACTTATCTTAGATAATAGATTAAGGAAAGGCAAACCTACGTTTCAAGCTTTTGTAGACTTAGAGAAAGTTTTTGACAAAGTTGACTGGAATACTCTCAAATTCTGAAGGTTCGAGGGGTAAAATACAGGGAGTGAAAGGCTATTTATAATTTGTACAGAAACGAGATGGCATGTAAGGGAAGCAGTGGTTGGGAAGGAGGTGAGACAGGGTTGTAGCCTCTCCTTTATGTTATTCATTGTGTATATTGAGCAAGCAGTAAAGGAAACAAAAGAAAAATTTGGAGTAGGTATTAAAATCCACGGAGAAGAAATAAAAACTTTGAGGTTCGCTGATGACATTGTAATTCTGTCAAGAGACCATCAACAAAACCAAAATGAGGGTAATGGAATGTAGTCAAATTAAATCAGGTGATGTTGTGTGAATTAGATTAGTAGATTAGGAAATGAGAAGCTTAAAGTAGTAAATGAGTTTTGCTATTTGGGGAGCAAAATAACTGATGATAGTCGAAGTAGACAGGATATAAAATGTAGACTGGCAATGGCAAGGAAAGTGTTTCTGAAGAAGAGAAATTTGTTAACATCAATTATAGATTTAAGCATCAGGAAGTCATTTCTGAAAGTATTTGTATGGAGTGTAGCCATGTATGGAAGTGAAACATGGACTATAAACAGTTTGGACAAGAAGAGAATAGAAGCTTTTGAAATGTGGTGCTATAGAAGAATGCTGAAGATTAGATAGGTAGATCACATACCTAATGGGGAGGTATTGAATATGACCGGGAAGAAGAGGAGTTTGTGGCAGAACTTGACAAGAAGAAGGGATCAGTTGGTAGGACATGTTCTGAGGTGTCAAGGGATCACCAATTTAGTATTGGACGGCAGCGGGAGGGTAAAAATCATAGAGGGAGACCAAGAGATGAAAACACTAGGCAGATTCAGAAGGATGTAGGTTGCAGTAGGTACTGGGATTGAAGAAGCTTGCACAGGATAGAGTAGCATGGAGAGCTGCATCAAACCAGTCTCAGGATTGAAGACCACAAAAATAACAAAAACAACATATCAGAAATGAAAAGATCCATGTGCAACACACCCAGGTAAAGATAAACTGCGACCTGCAAATTTTGCACAACTATATTCCTCAACAATGAAGTTTGGAACCAACAAACCAGACACAGAATTTTATAGAAATAGTTCTACCTCATGGTTATATAGATCATCTTCATAATGAATAACATGTACAATGAATATGAAAAGACAGTAGATAGTGTGAAATAAGTTTATAATGGGTACTTACAGCTGCTCAGTGAGTAACATACACACAAGATTAAAAATGTGTGTATTACAAATGATAAAACACTATGCAAGAAAAATATTCAAAATGATGGCTCCAAAAGGTACATGGGAAATGTAGGGTCAGTTAAGTCTGAAAATACATAACAAAATGAGTTGCTAGGTGCAAGATTGAGCCACCATTTGAAGCATCCCTTACCTGAGAGTAACTGATGGCCCTTGATAGCTAGATGTCTAACATCCATTGTCTCATTCTAATATTGTTTCATAAAAAATTTAAATAATTGGTGCAACATTTAGTTATTTTGATTGGTTTTAACATTTATTCTCACTCATGACAGTACAATGACCAGCTTGTGTACAAGATTTCATATAGGACATTAACATTGGTAAACACTATCACTAAACTGTTACATTGCTTTTCAGTGCACTTTCACAAAAGAGTTCTGAATATATAAAAACTGGTTTTCATTTAATAGTCTCTGGACACAATTGATTTTTAAATAACTGATGGCAATACACACATGTTCATGTTATTGAATGCTACCTGCAGCCTTTTACATTAAGAACTTGACACACTGGCAAACTTTACCACTGAGGTACGAACTGAATGATGGCTGAGGGCAGATTCAAAACAAGCTCACAAAAATATTACTAAACACAAAGTACGCTATGATATTGTATTGAATGCAACTTGCAGACTTTGAAATTGAGGTGTTATCTGGTTGATAGCTAGACACAGACTTCTGCCTTAGTGGCTATGGTATGAGGGGATGTTTAAATGATAGTAAATCTTGTAGTATCTTGCCTATGTTCCTTATTATTGGTATTATTTTCAGTACACTTGAAATGATTATCCACAGGATTAAATAATTGTGTAGATTTATTACAAGGGCTTGCAGAACATTCTCCATATGTGGATAACAGGAAGTCCAGGTTGCAATACCAACAATTATAAAAAGGGTGGACTGCTATTCACCATTAAAATGACATGTTGAGTTGCAGACACGCGCAACAAAAAAAAAAAAAAAAAAAAAGATTGTTACACACTAAGATTTCAGCCAAAGCCTTCGTCAGAAAAGAAAGGAAACACACACACACACACACACACACACACACACACACACACACACACACACACAAAGTAGGCACTCTCCAACGCGCAACAAAAAAAAAAAAAAAAAGATTGTTACACACTAAGATTTCAGCCAAAGCCTTCGTCAGAAAAGAAAGGAAACACACACACACACACACACACACAAAGTAGGCACTCTCCAACGCGCAACAAAAAAAAAAAAAAAAGATTGTTACACACTAAGATTTCAGCCAAAGCCTTCGTCAGAAAAGAAAGGAAACACACACACACACACACACACACACACACACACACACAAAGTAGGCACTCTCCACGCATGCATGGCCATATCTCTGGTCACTTCTGCCAGACTGACCATCTGATTACTCATTTATATAAGATGACACAGGTTTAGAAAACTTCGCACTTCTGACATTCAAAAGAGAAAATTCTGTACCCTCATAAAGCTGTCTCATATAAATGTGTAAGCTTGTTACTATTTCATAACAATTGTAACCTGAACATGCACATAAATTGTACCACAAACAGATTTCCTTAAATGATCTATTTATTTAAACTTTCTTTTTAATTGTATAACCCTAAAAGCTACAAGTTTCAGTTACATAAGGTAAGTATATACATTTACTTTTCTATCATCATTTCTTTATTATTATTAATCATTATTTTCTTTTAAAAAATCAAGTAACAATATAGGTTTCCATAAAAGAGTTTGTTAATTGAATTAGTTTGGTTAATGCAGTAATATTTCTAAACAGTGAAATCATTTGTTGTAATACCATGCTATATATCCAACTAATCGATACTACGATGGTTTCATCATTAAACCTTTAAGAATACTATTGTAACACACTTATATTATTGCAATCTTTTACAAATTACCGGTAGTGTTAAAGTGCGGAAGCGCAGTAACATTTGTGTAGGAAATGGCCGTGCCCAGAATTGAGGTCTGAGGAGGCCCTGGTGTGAAGTTCGTACTTGAGCTGAGTAAAAAAGTTTTTGGTTTAACTCATACCAGGGGCCATATGTACACTCATCCTAACACATGTCTTACAGTAGCTGTGTTACAGTGTATTAAGAAAGGTTCAAACAATGAATCAGAGCTGTCTCCCAGGCAAATTGCAAAAGATTTTAATTGGGCAGAAATCAATTCTCAGCCAACAGCATCATTTGTATGTGCAATGTTTGGGTTTTACACTCAAAAACATTCACCCTTAAATAACTCCAGATGGTAGTGGACTGATGATTCAGGTTTGGTCCATTGGTGTGTTGGACCTTGAACTAAGGTAAGTTTTAACTGCTTGAAAAAAATCTTACTTACTGTGAATTTAACAAACAAAACCCCATTTTTCTTGTGTGTTTCAAACAACTCGGGATCAATTCAAATTTTATACAAAGGTAGACAAATACAGGTAATTAATGACCATCCTGTTGTTTTAACTGCACATGATGACACTGAAAGGCTGTAGATATTTTGAGACTTCAGTTCTGAAATCTCTCGAATTTATCACGCTAAAATTTCTGCTCCTTTGATGACGTATATGAATACATAAACATGTAGAGTTATAGTATTGTTTCTAGTATTGAGTTGTGTTATATGATGTTAGTCTGCAAACTTATGTTTCACTTATGAAGTTAGATATTTGTCTCTGTTTGGTTTTGTCCAGATTCTGTTTGAGGTATTTGTTTAGCTACAGAACTTAAATTCTATTGTTGACCTATAAGCAAATATAAATTCTGTACTAATTGTAAACATTTGAAGGAATGACTAATAGTATTCTTAAAGGATCTATTTGGCTCTATTCGAAAACATGTTAGCAAAGCCAGCTCTTAATTAATTCCAGAGTAATTAACAGTTTTGTCCAAAGTATTCTTTGTGTACTTATATTGGTTAAATTCAGGATTTAAACAAATAATTCGGCTTAATTCTAGTAGTAGAAGAAACTGTTAAAAAGAACCAATTTTTCAATGTATTAAGTAATTTAATGAGTTCAGTTTTAATTGTAATTTCAGTAAACTGAACTTCAAACAATGTGTAGTTTCAGCACTTATTATGAGGATATATAAGGGCCCGATTTTTGGACTCAAGACGGTCAGTCCACGGCCAAGTTTCATATGAGAAACCTGCGTTGGATACAACAACAATGCTTCAACTTAACTGTGATATAAGTGTTATACAATTAGGCCATGTGTTAAAACAATGACAGAATCTACTCCATAGATATCTTTCTATTCTTCAGGAACTGTGACCTTTGTGGTTAGGTTCTTACTGCTCGTAGATGTTCAATAGTAAACTATTGTAGCAGTATGTGGAGATTTGCCAGCTAACTATTAATGAGGTTTATTGAAAGTTAAACAATAGTGCACTGGCCATGTAACTGTGTTATTATGGGGGGGGAGGGGGTAACAGTGAAATTAAAGTACTGTGAAACACAACTGTGCACCTGTCGGCTACATTATTTACAGTAGTCAGTGTCAGAATTACAAACATCATTTTTCAGTCAATGTAGCAATGCAGTACATTGACACCGAGGACAATCAACAAAGAAATAAAGAAGACAAACTGTCACATTTGGTGCCCTCGGTGAGGAATATTGTAAGTAGCCACAATAAACAAGGACTCGCTAACTTTGAACAGTGAAATCAACAGCCCTTTACAGTGCAGTGGTGCAACAGCCAATCAGCCCAAGTTTCATAACCACGACAGCAGCCAATCAGCAAGCAGGTTCTATGGAAGCAGCAATTGAGTACAGGAGCAGCCAAGCAGCATGCAGGTGGACACAGCTGATCGAGATAAACAAGACACCTCACCAAGAGAATTACAATTCGCAGCAGACTGCAAATCGAGATGACAACTGCAGCAGCAATCAGCAGATGAGTGATTAACAAACAAGATAATTTCATAGCAAAAGCTGTTTTGGATTAAGTGATACATAACCAGTGGCCTTAACGAACAAGACAGTGTGACTGAGGACAAAGCTGTAGAGGTTAAGTTGTTCAATGAACAGCAATACATAAGTGTGACTGGTTCTATAGACGATGGTAGTTATAAATCAGACATTAATGTAACTTTGAAAGATGGGGACAAAAGTCCTATTGTAAAGAGCGAAAAGGACAAACACAGTACTGAAGTGGATGAGATCATTAAGGTTGAGGAGAAGGAACCCAGTAGCGAAAGTCAGCAAGAGCAAAAGTTTATGGCAGACGGAAATTTGGAAGCGATGTTAAGGCAAATTATTTGTAGTTTGAGTAATATGAGTATGAAAGAAGAAATTAGTGGTATGAAAGAAGACATTAGTAGTATTAGAAATGACATTAGCAGGGTGGAAAAGAAAACTGATAGCATTAGAACTGACATGGTTAACTTAAAGGATGAAATGAAGAAATAAATACGAGGGCTGTTCAGAAAGTAACCTCCGATCGGTCACAGTGCGGGTTGTGGGGGGAGTAGCGACGCCATCTGTGCGTTTACGCACTCAGCAGGTCAGTCGGCATCAAGCCGTGGTCGAGTGAACGTCGTACCTGCGCTAGTTTAGTTTTTGTGGCAGTTTGAAATGTGTGCTGCAATAGAAAACCCCGCCAAATGTGAAGTGCGTGCTGTCATAAGGTTTTTTACAGCCAAAGGATATTCTGCAGCAGCTATTCATCGTGAGCTTTGTGCTGTGTACGGACCGAGAGTTACGAGTGAAGGAGTTGTCCGTGAATGGGTACGTTTATTTAAAAGGGGACGAGAAAACGTTCATGATGAAGAGAGGAGTGGTAGACCATCATTGGTGACTGACGAACTCGTTCAGACAGTTGATGCAAAAGTTCGTGAAAATCGACGTTTCTCAATGTCGGGAGATGTCTACTGGTTTTCCACAGATTTCTAAGACTCTCTTGTACGAGATAGTGACAGCAAGATTGGGTTACCGTAAGTTCTGTGCACGATGGGTGCCCAAAATTCTTACCGACCACCACAAAACTCAAAGAATGGCCTCTGCATTAGACTTTCTGTCACGTTATGAGGACGAAGGAGAACCATTGTTAAACAGAATCGTGACCGGTGATGAAACCTGGATTAAGTACGTGAACCCTGAGACAAAAGAACAATCAAAGATGTGGGCACATTCAAATTCGCCTACCAAACCAAGAAAAGCCTCGCAAGATTTTTCTGCCAGAAAACTGATGGCAACGGTGTTTTGGGATGCCAAAGGGGTGTTGTTGGTTGAATTCATGGAACGTGGTACGACCATTAATCAAGACGTGTACTGTGAAACAATAAAAAAGTTACGACGGGCTATACAGAACAAACGCCGTGATATGCTGACTTCCGGTATCGTTTTTTTGCACGATTACTCCCGTCCTCACTCTGCTCGCAGAACAACGGCCCTTCTTGAGTCCTTCAAGTGGGACGTTATCAACCATCCACCTTACAGCCCAGACCTGGCGCCAAGTGATTATCACCTCTTCATGCATTTGAAGAAATGGCTCGGGTCACAGCGGCTTGATGACGACGAAGAGCTCAAAGATGCGGTCGCAGGCTGGCTCCAGGCACAAGCGGGTGATTTTTATGCAGAAGGAATTTCAAAGCTTGTGAAGAGATACGATAAGTGCCTCAATCGCTATGGAGACTATGTAGAAAAATAGTGCAAAGATGTAGTTGTAAGATGTATATATTAAAATATTTTTATTTAACTTGGTGTATTTTTTTAAATCAACCAGAGGTTACTTTCTGAACGGCCCTTGTAAAAAAGGAGATTAAGGTAGTCAGATCTAATCTTCTAGAATTAAATAAGAAGTTTAATGTGGTAGTTAAAGATTGTGATGATACTAATGAGAAATTAACACTGAGTTGTGAATGTGTGGAAGAGTGAAAGAAGCTTTGTGATGACAATAGTAAGTAGGTGGAGGTTTCTGAGAAACAATGTGCAGAAAATAGGGCTAAACTTGAGAACGAAATTGATCAGATTAAAAATGATTTAGAAACTGAGGTAGAAACCAAGTGTGCAATAGTGGTAGAGAAAATTTGGTAAAAGTAAATGAAAATTTAGATTCAAAATTGACTGAAATGGAGAAAAAGGTGGAAGACGTACAAAATCTAAAACATAGAGAAAGTGACAGTGGGTCTGATGATCATTTTGCTAAGCAGGATGACAGTTGTTCCAAGGAAAGTATTAATGAGGATGTGTTGTATGAAGAAGATCACATGATAAGTAAGAAGGAAGTGTGTCAACCTGTAATAACAGCAAGTGTGCAAGGTATACATGTTAAATGTTTAGTGGACAGTGGTAGTGATTTGAATAGCATTTCAAAGGCATTTTTTGAATTCGTTAAGAACAAAGAGGGTATAGTAATGATGCATGTTTCTGGAATAAAAATTATTGCTACTACTGGGAAGATATCAAAGAGGGTGAAACAAGAGATACTATTAACTGAGGAACTTACAGGACAGCTGTTGGAGTGCAATTTCTTGGTAATTAAAAATCTCAGCATTGATGTAATATTTGGGAATAATTTCTTGTGCAATTAGCAAATAAGGGGTTCAACATTTTGTGTTGTTTTCATTATGTGGCGGTAATGCTTTCCCCAGTTTTCATGTTTCCTGAGGCAGTCAAACTCTTCTCCCATTCTATCTATAGTTTATAAGTGAATCAGAATTATCCTTCTTCAACTTTCATGTGATTTTGTGCTATAGGATACTTTAGTATAGGAATATTTTTAGAAAAGGTTTCTCCAGTGTTTCTAAGTGTATATATAGATATAGTATGCTGTGTTAGTGGACTGTGATTTTTATTGGTCCCGTAAATTACCTTTTGTACAGATATGTACTTGTAACACAGGACAGGTCATTAGGCTTACAATCTAGATAATATGAAATATAAAAGTATAGAAAATAGCTTACACATTAAATATACATAGGAACTTTCACAGAATATATATAATATTACATCGTACATAATGACTTATGATGCAGTATATTCATAATATTACACGGTACAAAATGACTTATGATACACACAAAAAAATAATAATTTTGTGAGATATAATTAGCTTATATTATACATCAGTGGCATCTAATTATAATTAATTTCTTTAACATTGGTTTCTGTTGCTAGTTCTTTTTATGATGTGTGAGATTTATAAGCTTGAAACATTCTGCACGCTATGGCCACAGGATGGTGGGAGTGGTATTCCGCTATGGGAGAGATTCTCCTGCACTTACATGGGGCCTGTGGTAGTAATCTAAGACATGCTGACAGTTGTCAACCACCTGTATCCCTTCATGCTTGTTCATGCTTGATGTCTTCCCCGATGGCAATATCATCTTTCAGTAGTATAATTGTCCACGTCTCGGAGCCAGAACTGTGCTACAGTGGTTCGAGGAGCATTATAGTGAACTCATGTCATTGTCTCAGTGAGCAAATTTACCTGATGTAAATCCTATGGAACCCATCTGGGTCATTATTGGGCACCATAATCGTGAACACAGATCAGTGGCATGTAACTTACACTAATTATGTGACCTGTGTGTAGGCATCTAATGCCACATACCTCCACAAACCTACCAACAAACTGTTGGAACCCTGATATGCAGAATCGGTGATGTATTTCATTCCAAAGGCGGACAAGCAACCTAGTAAGCAGGTGGTCATAATGTTTTGGTTAATAAGTATATACTTCAAGATTAATATGACTGCAAAGAAATAAAATATAAGAGAATATTTAATGAGAAAAATCAGCAGTCATAACTTTGTGTTTGTGTTCCAGTGACAACAATTGCCACCCAAGTGCAACAACTGCAAAATGTTAAAACGTCAAGAGACGCTATGTATACATAAAGGAAAGAGAGATAAACGAATTTTTTATATTTTCAATTTATTTGAAACTTAAATCAGGAAGACATTTTGCATAGCAACAAATAAACAATACATTGCTAAGCAAATATACACAGAGACTGTCAAGAAATACTAATATTTTATGACAATTTATGGATAGAAGTTAAACACAAAAACAGAACTGGGATCATTATATTCTAACCAGAGTGGCTCAAACAAAAGTATGTGAGGAAATAACAAAGTGCTTTACAGGAGAGCTTATGCTACATTATTAACACTACACACAAGCATAATGTAGATCATCACTACAACACAACACAGCTTGAATTACAAATAACCCAGCACAAGCTGGTAACCAACTGCATTGAGGCGACACTTCCAATACGCAATGACGAGAGCCATGACCGGTCATGGGTCTAGGGGCAGCATATCATGGTGCTGATCGGACGTGTAAGGCTGGTGTCAGGTCTGCAGCTTGGAGTGCTTTCTGGTGTCAGGCAGTGAAAGCCTACAGTAGTCTTACATGTATTTAGGTGTACTGTGTGCATTTCTCTATGTTACTGCAGGTATCATTTGAAAAATGGGAAATATGTAGTTGCAATATGTGTACGGCAAGGTATGACAGTAATAAAAGTTTATAATGCTATATTTTTCAAGGCAGTGGCATGATAATCAAAATTTATGTAAAATTTAATAATACTTATGGCCATATTTTTTTCTTTGTTTGAGGATAGAGAAAATTAGGTGAGAAACTAAGGAATCCAGCTTTGTATTTTACCTGCAAATCCTTACAATTGGTTACATTTTAAGATCATTTGTCTTGACTTTTAATCTTGGATGTCATAAACCTTGCTACGCCAGAAAATTATGGAAAAAACACTTTAGCCTCAACGCTCTTCTAATTTCATGCTAAATATTAGGCTTCTCATATGTGTAATTTATACCATATTTTATCAAAATCTAAACTAATAAAACAAAAAATTTGTTTATTTTAACAGTCATGTATAGAATCTTTTATTTGTTGTATTTGCAATCTAAACAGCTCATTTCTGAGGTCTTCACAAGTTTACAACTCGCATCTAAGCAACATGTTGTTGTTTTTGTGGTCTTCAATCCTGAGAATGGTTTGATGCAGCTGTCCATGCTACCCTATCCTACGTAAGCTTCTTCATCTCCCAGTACTTACTGCCACCTACATCCTTCTGAATCTGCTTAGTGTATTCATCTCTTGGTGTCCCTCTACGATTTTTGCCCTCCACACTGCCCTCCAAAACTAAATTGGTGATCGCTTGATGCCTCAGAACATGTCCTACAAACCGATCCCTTCTTCTAGTCAAGTAGTGTCACAAACTCCTCTTCTCCCCAATTCTATTCAATACCTCCTCATTAGTTATGTGATCTACCCATCTAATCTTCAGCATTCTTCTGTAGCACCACATTTTGAAAGCTTCTATTCTCTTCTTGTCCAAACTATTTATTGTCCATATTTCATAGTTATGTGATCTACCCATCTAATCTTCAGCATTCTTCTGTAGCACCACATTTTGAAAGCTTCTATTCTCTTCTTGTCCAAACTATTTATTGTCCATATTTCACTTCCATGCATGGCTACACCCCATACAAATACTTTCAGAAACGACTGCCTGACACTTAAATCCATACTCGATGTTAACAAATTTCTCTTCTTCAGAAGCGCTTTCCTTGCCATTGCCAGTCTACATTTTATATCTTCTCTACTTCGACCATCATCAGTTATTTTGCTCCCCAAGTAGCAAAACTCCTTTACTACTTTAAGTATCTCATTTCCTAATCTAATTCCCTCAGCATCACCCAACTTAATTCGACTACATTCCATTGTCCTTGTTTTGCTTTTGTTGATGTCCGTCTTGTATCCTCCTTTCAAGACAAGGTCCATTGCGTTCAACTGCTCTTCCAAGTCCTTTGCTGTCTCTGACAGAGTTAGAATGTCATCAGTGAACCCCAAAGTTTTTATTTCTTCTCCATGGATTTTAATACCTACTCCGAACTTTTCTTTTGTTTCCTTTGTTGCTTGCTCAATATACAGATAGAATAATATCGGGGATAGGCTACAACCCTGTCTCACTCCCTTCCCAACCACTGACTCCCTTTCGTGTCCCTCGACTCTTATAACTGCCATCTGGTTTCTGTACAAATTGTAAATAACCTTTCGTTCCCTGTATTTTACCCCTGCCACCTTTAGAATTTGAAAGAGAGTATTCCAGTCAACAATGTCAAAAGCTTTCTCTAAGTCTACAGATGCTAGAAACATAGGTTTGCCTTTCCTTAATCTTTTTCTAAGATAAGTCGTAAGGTCAGTATTGCCTTACGTGTTCCAATATTTCTAAGGAATCCAAACTGATCTTACCTGAGGTCAGCTTCTACCAGTTTTTCCATTTGTCTGTAAAGAATTTGTGTCAGTATTTTGCAGCTGTGACTTATTAAACTGATAGTTCGGTAATTTTCACATCTGTCAACACCTGCTTTCTTTGGGATTGGAATTATTATATTTTTCTCTAAGTCTGAAGGTATTTCGCCTGTCTCATACATCTTGCTCACCAGATGGTAGAGTCTTGTCAGGGCTGGCTCTCCCAAGGCTGTCAGTAGTTCTAATGGAATGTTGTCTACTCCCGGGTCCTTATTTCAACTCAAGTCTTTCAGTGCTCTGTCAAACTCTTCATGCAGTATCACATCTCCCATTTCATCTTCATTCTCTTCCATTTCCATAATATTGTCCTCAAGTACATTGCCCTTGTATAGACCCTCTACATACTCCTTCCACCTTCCTGCTTTCCCTTCTTTGATTAGAAGTCGGTTTCCATCTGAGCTCTTGATGTTCATACAAGTGGTTCTCTTTTCTCCAAAGGTCTCTTTAATTTTCCTGTAGGCAGTATCTATCTTACCCCTAGTGAGATAAGCCTCTACATCCTTACATTTGTCCTCTAGCCATCCCTGCGTAGCCATTTTGCACTTCCTGTCACACACCATTGTACTCCTACTAAAGTACTCTTAATAATCAATAATCCTGAATTACTGCTACAAACTTTGCACCTTACTAGCAACTTCTTCATCCGAAAGTTCTTTGGCAAGAAAATTTCCTAGGACACTACTACTAGCCATCACGGTGTCATTACAGCAACTATGATTACAAAAGTTAATAAATCAGTCAAGAAAGTTAGCAAGAGTATTTCTGCTAGATAAAGCAGATTAGCAGTTGTTAGCATCTCATTTAGACAGTGAATTGACATCACCTACTTCCAGTAAGATGAATGCGGAGGAATTATGGGAAAAGTTTAACCAGTCTGTAAATCATGATCTGTAGGAAGTAGATAAAGGATGGAAAATATCCACCACAGCTTAACGACGAAATTCGGAAGTTGCTGAGGAAACAGAGGCTTTTGCATTCTCAGTTCAAAAGACAAGGCACGGATGACAAATGAAGGTTAGTCGAGATTCATGCATCCATGAAGAGATCTGTATGTGAAGCATACAACAGTCATGTAGGGACAGTGACTACATTCCTGTCAAGTCTTTCTGAATTTCGCAAGGGAAGAAACACAACTGCTGCTGTTTTAGAAATCACCGATCTGCTATTGAAAACAAAAACAAAGTATCACTTGTATTATGTGACTTAAGCAAGGCATTCGATTGCATTCCTCTTGACATCCTACTAAAGAAATTGGAATACTATGGGTTGCAACAGAACACTTTAGCCATAATCACTTTTTACTTGAAGAACAGGAAACAATTCGTTTCAGTCAGGAATATGCATTCTTCCTTGCTCAAGATAGACACAGGTGTTCCCCAAGGATCTATCCTCGGACCACTCTGTTTCATTGTTGCAATCAATGACCTGCCTTACAACAAACTATATCCTGTCCTATGTTACACAGATGATACTACACTGTTTACCTCTCATCAGAACATCTCTGAACTCAATCACATAACAAAAGAATCTCTTGACATAGCTTTGGACTGCTTTACTGCTAATAAACTCTTATGTAATCCCGATGAAACACAACAGCTCACACTAGGCATGACAAAGGATATAGAAACTAAATCAGTAAAACTTGTAGGTATTCACATTGACTCCAAACTTAATTGGCAAGAACATATCAATCAAGTCTGCAAAAAGATATCAAGGGTATCATACCTCTTTTTGAAACTAAGAGACACGGAAAGTATGTATTACCTTCAGATGACATACTTTGGACTTTTCCAATCGCATATATCATATGGCCTTATCATATGGGGACATTCTCCCCATCTCGATAACATTTTAAAAATACAAAAGAAAGTTTTGTGTTTAATTTGTAAGACAGGTCATTTGGGACAGTGTTGTCCACTCTTCATCAGGCTCTAAATACTATACATATATATTGTTGGGAAATTGACAAAACCTGTTAGTTCCAGAGAATTAATACGATATAATAATGTAATAGCAGATATGTATTGTGTGTGCATACAGACTGTGGAAAATACTAATTTCTGGTTTTTAAAATTGTGCTAAGCACAGATTTTTCGAAAACTTTTAAAATGGAATAACGCTGTATGGCAATGCTGTAATTATAAGGTGCCTAGAATCCAAAAATAGTAAGTAATAGATTTAAAACAAGATACTAAATAATATTTATTGTAAACTGAATTGCTTGATCTTAAAAAAAATACGACATTAGTTTATCAAGTTTAGGCTCAAATCTAGTACATTATAGTCAGTTGTCACACTGCAGGTTTTCATAAAACTGCCTGTATTTTGATTCCATATATTTCGTCATGTGCAATTGATTCCCTTTCTTCTTCTTATGAACCTTCAGTGTCCCGTTATAGAGGAATCGGAATTCAGAAGGCAATGGACAATTTTTTGCTTGATGTTGAGAACCATGCTTTACAATACAGTGTCTTTCCCATGGGCGAAGCACATTGTGGGTACGATGCACGCTTAAACCTCGAGGATCGTCACGACACAGCTTCAACCAAAGTACATCGGTAATTTTCAAAGCAGGCGGCTTCTTCAAAAGCAACTCGATGGATCCTATGTGCTTGAAGTCTTCCATCATCATCTCGTGAATGGTCAGTTTTGGAGGATCGACAAAGGCCTCAGCAATGACGTGTTTCCATTCTGAAGAAACCATAACTTTTGACACTTTCTTTCTTTTCTCGATGACTGCAAAATCCCTGTCACAAGGTAGGAAACTGTGACCCGAACATAAAAACTTCTAATGTATTTCTGTAAGTACTTGCAGCTGATCAGATAGAAATAAGTGCTAAAACTCTCCAGTTGTTCTGCCCGACACAGCGGTCAGACCGAACAATCAGTTTTCGTTCCATACCTTCTTCAAGCGTATCACAATTGTGCGTCACAAATTTAAGTAGACAGGAAACTATTTCGGCTGAACCTCTCCTTGCGGTGGATTCATCCAACAAATTTACGGTGATGTTTCCATTACCAACGTCATGAATCGTGAAATTATACGACGACAGCTGTCTCTGGTAGAATACCGTGGAATGAGTCAATGTAGGACAAAGTAGAACCTGTTGTAGGTCAACACATATAACAAGTATATTGTTATTCCTCTTAGCCATTTCCGTATCGTTTTTTAGGGCTTTGTATGCTTGGTCTGCCCTTGAATGATGCAACTGACTCTCAATTGCGATCTTGTGCAGTTCTATTTCATCTGAAGCTGCAATCATTTTGTTAAACAACAAATCGCACAGTCTGCAAGTATCTGATCCAGGTGTTCCGAAACGCAGATTAAACTCTGTTTGAAACACACTTTGATAATATGACCTATTTGAAACAACCGATATATTCTACAGAGGTTGAGATCGGGGTGCAGACATTCTTTTGAGGATTTATTCCTGCCGTAATGGCTCATCTGCTTTGGGAAACTCGATATGGGTTGCTGAATAAGAGCCCTGTCGTCATTTGATATGGCATGTGGCCTATTGCAATGTTTTCCTCTACCATCTTTAGGAGTGGTTTTTCCACCTTATACTTTACGTTGCAGAGTGCATTCGTCGCTGGATGATGGAGAATATGTCAAACTGTTTTTTGACACACATCTTTTGAGTAAACTTTGTATTTGAAAGTAGCTTGTTTCCGTGAAGTATCGTCTGTCTTACCTCTCTTGCGCCTGGCTGGCACGCCTATTTCCATGGATTTTATTAAGTGTATGGACTGCTCATCGTATGTTAAGGCGTGATATTCTTCGTACAGCTTTGACTTCATTTCCAGGTTTATGTCCTTGCATCCTTCTTTTTAGCACACTTCTGCATTGCATACACGATCCTGAATCACGAAAACAATCACTATTACTAGCTAATATTCAACTAGATTATCAAATTTAACATCCTCTTTTAATAATATAGCATTACTCAGACTGAGTATTCTATTTTTTCGCCAATGATAATTACAGAACTGTAGTTAATTTCATTCACGTTACATAGTTTTACTGTAATGTTTTCAGAAGATACACATAACATGTCATTAGAGCCATGTACTCTACAGGGCACGTCGCCGCTTTACAAGACACATATGCTTCTCTAAAGACATACACCTTTTTACAAAACCCATACAGCACTATTCCACTCACCTGTGCTGGAGGCTGTTTCGTAGGAACTATCTCTCCTTTTCGTGATTTATGTTCCAGTCCAGCATCACGAAGCTTTTTCCTCTTAATATCCTGCCAACTACCAATTTAATTTTCCTTTTTCGTGCATTATTTGCACATTTCAAACCACTTGCGGTAAGTGTCGTCTTGCTGCACTCCGCCATTCTTGTGACATACAGTATTGTTCACGCAGAGGCGCGAAAAATGTGCGCTTCTCGTCGCTGTTTAGTGCTGCCCTCGGACGGTGAACATGTGATGTGTGTGTGTGTGTTTTGCAGGACTTCACATTAAAAATAATGTCAGGGGGGAAGTTCATGACCATAATATTAGGGCTAAGTCGAAGTTAGATAAACCTAGGCACAGGTTAGCAATGACTGGAAATTCTCACAAAGTAAACCCAAAAATTTTCAATAAATTACCGGTCTTTGCTCGGACCATGGATATAATTAGTTTTAAACATAAGTGGTACAGCTTGTTATCAGATCACCCTTTTTATAATATTAAAGAATACTTTGAGTTACCAGATTATTCTATTAACTTTTAAAACACTGTTACTTTTAACTGTGTTATTATGTACTGCATAATCTTTGTAGAACTAATATTTAATGCTATGCATTGTACTACTGTGCATTGCAAATACTTTATCTTGTATCAAATTGACGAAACCCATATCATTGTGAAATGATTTATGGTGAATAAAGATGCTTGAATATCCCAGAAGGAACATCCAGCTTCTCGTTGTCCTATTGCACAACCTCGTTCAAACTCAGTGTGGTGCTGATAACGGCGCCTTTGTAGCCTTAAAGCCATTCTTGCCTAACATCAACTCATCACGTCCAGATGCAAAGGTAACTAACGCTCACGACCGTTTCAGCGTGTATTTAAATCAGAACTGATCTGCTTCCTCATAGTAACGCTACTAGCGCCACTCTTATGCGACTGGTGCGAAATCTGAACGGACATCATCCCTCAGATGCAGAAAAACGCTTACCAATTGTTCTTTATGTTGCACATCTCCTTGATGCAACGATTTTTTCACGTCAGTGTTCATGAAAAAGAGAAATGTATAATGAATTAATAGTTTATGTAGTTTTATAAATCTAGAAATTACTTACGTTCACGCATCCTTAGGGGTGGCATATGAAAGGATGCAGAAATTATGAGATTTACAATACCGAAACACAGGAGAATATATCATACCGACATTTCTGCTTTCTTGGTGATGTGTATGAATGAGTAAATGTGTAGAGTTGTACAGTTATTTCTGGTTTTGCTTCATATCGTATGACGCTATTTTGTGAACTCAAATTTCATATATACTGTAGATATTTGTTTCTGTTTGGTTTTGTGCACGTTCTGGATGACGGATTTGCCGGGCTATGGGCGGCGTTGGGACGTAGCAACCGTTGTTGGGACGCCAGAGCAAGTGCAGGAAGACATCATCGCGAACTGCAGCTCTGAGGAATACATCAGACAGAAAATTCTTTGAATCCTAAAGATCAATGCTGAAAAACAGAACATCGAGCATAGGGGTATATTTCAAGCAGGATCTTTGGTTAGCTACTGAATAAATAGGTTTGCAGTAGTTAATCTCCCATTTTTTTTCAATAAATTAGCACAACTTGACCAGAAGAAGGGATCGGCTGGTAGGACATGTTCTGAGGCATCAAGGTATCACCAATTTAGTATTGGAGGGCAGCGTGGAGGGTAAAAATCGTAGGGGGAGACCAAGAGATGAATACACTAAGCAGATTCAGAAGGATGTAGGTTGCAGTAGGTACTGGGAGATGAAGAAGCTTGCACAGGATAGAGTAGCATGGAGAGCTGCATCAAACTAGTCTCAGGACTGAAGACCATAACAACAACAACAGGACTTATACAAGTGGTGTGTGTTAAATAAGTACAGCAGGACCAAAATAATAAATATGGACTGTGGCCCATTCGGGGAGGGAGGTGGTCTCCCCCCTCCCCCCCGACGTGGGGAGTTACAGAATCGAGAATTACAGTGAGCGGAAGCTCTCCTGATCATGAGTATGGACATCGAACAAACAATGAATTCTGCAGCAAAACACACATACGAGCGGAAGGAAGAATTAAAAGTAAGGAGGCGAGCAGTCATCACTCAACAACTCCAGCAACAAACAACAAAGGAGGCAAAGAGTGCAACAGCGCTCAACACAGGTATGTCTGACAATTTAAATTTCAATGAAGGATCAAGTTTCCTTCCACACACGGGTACTTTGAGGATGGCACTGGGTGGTAATTCATTTAGCACTCAACTTATGCAATGAACCAAGGAAAAATCTTTCGCTAACAAATGTACAGCTAATACATGATCAAAACAAAAGTAACACATATCACACTGATGCATTAGGTCCATTTTATGTATTTGTTGAGGGACTTAACGTAGGTAAATACTACCCCAATGCATTGGGGAAGATACTGTTTACCTCAGAATCTTGGTACAAGAAGAAAATCACAAATCTGAAGGTTGTGGAGAAAAACACTATTCAGGCAAAGGAATAATGTGTCTAAAATGTGAAACAGTTTACCACTATAAGTGTGCAAACGTAAGTTCAAAAGGAAAGACTTGGTACCGTTTAAATTGCTGCAAAGACGAAACGCACGAAAATGTAAACAGAAAAGACGCTAAAGAAGATATTATAGCGTTTCTATTAGATGAAATTCGTGGGTTAAAACTAAAAAATTATGAAATAAAACAACAGTGCGAATCTCCACTGTACGGTGATGTGGCAACAAAAAATTTGACTAATAAAAACACAGGCGACAGGACCAATAAACATTGTCGAAAATGCCAGAAGACTGTGAGAAGTGATGTTGAGTGCACGGGATGTGGAAACATATTTCATTTTCGATGTGGAAAAGTAGATCTCTCAATAAAGGGACAGGAGATAATCGTAAAAAACTGGAACTGTGATGAATGCAGGTTGAAAACTATTAGGCCTAAAGTATGCAACATACCCTATTATAATGGACCTGAAGATAATGAAATTCACACAATCACATCTGAAGCCAAACACACGAAGCAGAACAACATGGATTGTGGCACAAAAAGCGCAGATGTATTTAAATCATCGAATAAAACCACAGCAAAAAATCTTGCAGCAACTCAGATTTGATTGTGCCTGTTTTGAAATGGAATGAAACAAACAATGTATCAAATGCAACAAATAAAGAACAAGATGGAACACAGAGTCAAGAAATACTAAGAGAAAAAACAACACACATGAGAATCTATGCTGATGGGTTTGGAAGAGAGATGGCTACAAAAATGAAGATCCTGACAACTAAAAGAAAAAAAAAATTAAAATTGAAGGCATAGCGAAACCTGGAGCAAGATTCAACCTGATCCTCATCAACACTGAAGATTGCAGTAATTTGTCAGGTATGGCTTGGCAGTTCTCAGAGGTGGTTCCAATGATATATATCTAATGAAACAGCTGCAACAACAACAGCTCTGAAGACAACACTGGACAAGTTAACAAATACAAATGTTATTTAAAATACCTCTTCATTACGATTTAATTGAAACGTCATGTGTAAACAGAGAAATAAACAAAGCTAACAAGTATTTTGAAATAATTTGGAAACAGTTTAAAAACTTTATGCTTTTAGATATTAAGGAATGTATAAGTTGTAACCATGAACCTGCTGACAATTGTAACTGATTGAGAAGTGGTCATACAAGAAATGGTCAAGGCCTAAATGGAATAGGAAAGACACTGATGGCCCAAAAAATACTTAGTATGGTAAATAATAAATTATACTGTATCAGCAATTTGGAACACATGTCTCAAAACTCGGAACCAGTTCAGGAAATGTATAAGGCTGACCAAGCCTGAAATGTGTCAGCATTGGTCAAAACCTGGAGGGGACACTAAGGTGAGCTGTTCACCAAATCTAGGTAGTTTGACTATACTGTATCAGAATGTACAAGGACTAGGGAACAAAAGGTGTGAGCTGGAAGTAATTTTAAACTGTAATCTTAAAGATGTTTCTGTCCTGTGTATCAATGACAACTGGCTTCAGGACACTTAAATTTGTGCAGCAAGTATATGTGGAGGTGTATCCATCTATGTTAGAAGTAATGTCAAATCTAAAGAGGTAAAACTTAGCAAGGCAAAGTGTGAAGAAAAAGATTTTGAATGTTGTATTTGTGAACTTACAGACTGTCAAACTATCATTGCTTGCATCTGTAGGTCCCCATCAGGTGACTTTACCCAATTCTTATTTTATATAGATGATCTTTCAAATGTATTGAGTGACAGATCGAAATGCACAATAGTTCTTGGTGGTTTTAACATCAATTTAAACAAAAGTAATAAGAGCAAGGTACAATTATTAAATTTGTTTAACTCATACAACATGGAACCTACTGTGCAGGAACTTACCAAATGTGGGGATGGGTCTGAAACAGCATTTGATCAGATTTTTACCAACAAACAAAGCTGTGAGTACAGTATTGAAGTAACAGATACAGACTTTTCTGACCATATGGCTTTAAAAATGATGATAAGAAATGAGAACAATAAGAAATGCACAATCGCTGAAAAATATGTACAAAGAAGACTTATTAATGCAAACAGCATAAGGTTTTTTAACAGTATGCTAAAAAGGGTGCAGTGGGGCACAGAACAAACTGATGATGTAGACAAAAAGTATGACAGTTTTCTTAGTGGTTATAAATATTGCTATGATGTAGTGTTACCATTAAAAATAATTAAAGTCAACGGGAAGACAAACACACAGGTAATACAAGGGATTAAAAAATCAGTAATCACCCTTAGAAACCTAAACAAACATGCTAAAATAAGTACAACAATAAAACCATACTATAGGAAGTATAGAAGGGTCTATAGGAAAGTTGTACAGGCAACAAAAAGGCTAAGCAATGATTCATACATTAACAAGGGAAGCAATAAATCAAAATCCATTTGGAAGGTTATAAAAATAGCATAGGAAAATGTAAAACCAAGACCCATAATTTCAAAATTGAAAGTGGGGGTAAAAAGCTAGAAGATGCTCAACAGATAGCCAATATATTCAATGAACATTATGTGAACATAGCACCTCACCTAATTAAAAGTCTGTGCAATTCAAACAACAAAAACATAAAAGTACAAACTTGTGAAAAGACAATGTTTCTGTACCCAGTAACAGAACATGAAGTTAGAAATGCTATTAATAAACTAACAAATAAAATGTCTTGTAGTATTGACAGAATTCCAGACAAGGTAATCAAACATAGTTCTACCAGTATAGATACTCACCTAAGCAACATTATTAATACTTCTTTCAGGACAGGGGTGTTCCCATAAAAACTAAAAACACGAAATGGATAGTAACACTGACATAAATAATTATAGGCAAGTGTCATTATTGTCAGGTTTCTCTGAAGTAATTGAAAGAGTAATGCATGAAAGGATAGCTGGCTTCCTAAATAAAAATAAAATACTGACTAATGCTCAAAATGGGTTTAGAAAGAATAGATCCACAGAAATAGCGGTCTTCCAATTCATGAAAGTGGTCCTAAATGCCTTGGACAAGAATGAATTAAGCTGCAGGATATTCTTAGATTTAGCTAAAGTATTTGATCTAATCAGCCATGACTTATTGCTTATGAAACTAGAATTTCATGGGGTCTGGAGACTTGCCTTCAAATGGTTCAAGTCTATAATCTGCAGCAGAGTCTCTCTAGGACAATAAATGAGACAGGAAAATGGTTTAGCGATAATGATTTGATCATAAATAAGGATAAAACGGTATTAATGAATTTCAGTAATATCAAAAGTAAAGCTAGAAGAAGAGTAAAAGCTGAGTTAGGGAACTATGTTATTGCACAAGCTCCATACACAAATCCTAGGTATATGGGTGGATGAGCACTTGAGATGTGAAAAACATCTAGAATTTTGAGTAAAAAACTAAGTAAATGCTGATATGTGCTAAGAATGCTTCAGGAATGTTACAACACTGAAACATTGTTGTGTGCCTAGTATGCTTGTATGAACAGTTTCCTTAGATATGGTATGATCTTCTGAGGAAATGCAGGTATGGCAAAACAAGCTTTCAATCTTCAAAAAAGGGCTATTGAAATAATGAAATAAGTTCCCTGTAGAGTGTCATGCAGGGAAATATTTAAAGAATGTCAGATAATGACTCTTCCAATGTCTATGAATGTGTCTGCTTTCTGAAAACTCACCAGGAAATTTAAACATTAAATAATAAGGTTCATAACCGTGAAATGTGGAACAGAGTTGATTTTCACAGACACCCACACAGGAGCACTATACCAAAAATGTGTAAACTACCAGCCCAAAATAAAATAAAGAAAATTAAAGAATTTCATAAATTCAAGGTAGATCTCAAACAATTTTTACTAACACATAGTTTTTATAACATTGAAGAATATCTGAATATGGAGAAGTAATATTATTTACATACACTGGAATAAAATGTCTGTATACATTATCCAAGTTTTTGAAACAAATTAAATATAGGAAATTATATTGTAATTGACTACATCCATACAATGTATACTGTTAACAGATGAATAAAGAGATTGAATTGATTGGAGTGGATTGAATTGAGATTTATATATCAATAAGAGAGGACATAAACAAGTTCATGGAGGACAGCCCACTAAATCAGAAACATATGGTAGCAGACACACCAAACCTCAGAACACATCAGCAAGCAGTTATTAGAAATGTAGATTCCGAATTGACAGAGTTAGCTGAAAGACGCAATTCAATCTACAATTACAGTCACCTATGTATGTAGAATGATCAAGAGAATAAGTAATTTAGAAACAACAAACTACATATCCTGGCAAATGTGTATAGTCATATTCGCATCATAATTCCTACCAGAATATGTGACAACATATAGCATGAAGTATAATGTTAGACTGTACATACTCCTAGTGAGGCAATATTTTAAATGCCTTTGGTGTGGCCATCTTAGTAATAAATGTCTGTCACAGATTCGATGCAATCGATTTGTAGGAAACCATGAGACAGTTCAGTGCACAAGTGATATAACATGCTGCATCCACTGTAAAGGAAACCACACATTAAGAGATAAGTCTTACCAAATCTATATCAAACAACAAGAGATTAATAAAGTGTCAGCTACCCATTCTTTAAGCAAGCTTAAGAATATGTAAACCAAATGCCTTATGCTGCTGTGGCTAGGAACCTTGGTAGGAGTAAATTAAGTTGAGGGAAAGTGTTCCTCCCCCCCCACCCACGTAAAAAGTATTCAACACAGATTCACAAAAACTGTTCATCACAGTAGGCCAAAACAAAAGCTCCAAGTCCTCTTTTTGCAAATATAAATTTACCAATTTATGCTATTAAAGAGAATCCATATGTGCCATGACCACATACTTTTGAAACACAACAGGCAATTATATCAGGAGGGGAGGATAAGAATGCAGCAATAATATAACAGTTGGCAGCTGGAATAACAAATGTAAAAACACAGTTTACCTCATTAAACAAAGATAGTTTGGATCGAGTTAATGTATATAATATGGTTGCTTTGATAGTATTAAAAAAATAAATATGGATCAAGAGAAAAATAGGTTATGCCTATACTATACTCATATAAACAGAATAATGGATATTAAAGTTCTCAATGGAATGGTAGATACTAAAAAGCTAATAGAGAGTTGTTCATGCATCAACTTTATACTAATGAGTACTCTATCACTGTTATAAATGAAATATGGATTAAGCCAAACATGTCTATTCGATGTTGAGGATATCAAGTAATAAGATTAAATCGAGAGGATGGAAAAGGTGGAGAAGCCATATTGATTTGTACAAAAGTCAACTAGAAACCAATTACTATGCCACTAACTAACCTTGACTTCCAAGCAATAGCAATAGAAGTAAGTACTAACAAATGCCAATTCTCCATTGCATCTGTATATCAGCCTCCAGCATGTAGGAATTTCGAATAACACATGCAAAAAATGTTGCAACGCATGCCAAGATCCTTCCTAATATGTGGGGACTTCAATGCCCACCACACAGTATGGGGATATCATGTGAATGATAAGGCAAGGGTGGATATAGCGTCTTCAATTGATGATTATAACGTGGTCTTATATAATGATGATTCTGTAACATTAAACTAAGTACCATGGATGAGACCAACCACAGTGGATATAACATTAGCTTCTCCTTGTATGAAACAAATCACAGTGTGGTCGGTTCTGCAGGATACAATTGGATCAGATCATTTCCCTATAACTATGAATATACAGTGCAAGGAAAGTAACTGAGCACATATTGCCAACAGATTGACTTGGAACAGAATCAAAGCAGATTGATATAAATGTCACCAAATTATTGAGTTAGAAGTAAAATCAATAGGAAACAAACAGCCTCCACAGAGGGCCTAAATGCAACTGCAGGACAGTATATATCATGCAGCAGACGAATCCATCCCAAAACGACTTTTAGCGACAAAACGAAGGCAACTGCATAATCCATGGCAGAATGAAGACTGCAATAAAGCAATACCAGACAGAAGAGCAGCATTATGCGAATATGTTAAACAGTCTAATGTGAACAGCTTTTTGCTCTATAAACAAATGGCAGCTAGAACCAAGAAAATACTGAAATCCATTAAGAAGAGTAGTTGGATAAAAAATTGTGGTAGTTTGACCAAGAAAATTAAATCATCAGATATGTGGCAGAAGGTCAACAGATTTAGGAATATTGGCCCTGCAGTCAATAATATAGGATCACATGAGTCGGCAGAAGAATTCTGTGTCCATATTGCCCCACCAAGTGTTCACAATAACCTAATTAGGAGACAAAGGGAAACTCCTGCAACTCAACAAGTGCTAACTACAAAGTTCAGTATTGATGAGTTCTGCATCAGTCATCAAAGAGAGCCCTAGCACTGCCCCATGAGTGGATCAGATCACATTTTCCATGATACGAAACATGCTTGACAATGCTGTAGAATTACTTCTTCAAATCTATAACGGAATTTGGATGCATCAAGAATTGGTCCCAGAATGGAAGACACAGATCATAGTCCCCATATATAAAAAAGGGAAAGATCCATTATTATTAACCACTTCCTACAGACCAACTGCATTGTCGTCATGTGTTGCTAAAACATTGGAAAAACTAATAAAAGGGCAAATTGGAATAGTGGGTAGAAACTTCGTCCTTACTAGCTGGATCACAATTCAGGTTTTGTAAAGGTAGATGCTGCAAGGACAACATTTCAGTATTAGTTTCCTCCATTTTAGCTTGCTATACTGCAGCACTATTTTTCTGTCTTGCAAAATCGTATGATAATATACAGACAAATATACTATTAGATAAATTACTAATTTAAGGAGCTCCACCTCAGTTTGTAAAAGGTATGTCGCCCTTAATTAGTGAATAAACTGTATATGGTAGAAAGGATACTGGATCCATGTGCCTGCACTCGGTGGACAATGGCGTACCAGAAGGATCGGTACCCAGCCCACTACTATATGCAATATACAGGGTGATTCATCTAACGTTACCGCTGAATATATTTCGTAAACCACATAAAATACTGATGAACCGATTCCACAGACCGAACGTGAGGAGAGGGGCTAGTGTAATTGTTTAATACAAACCATACAAAAATGCAAGGAAGTATGTTTTTTAACACAAACCTACGTTTTTTTAATTGGAACCACGTTAGTTTTGTTAGCACATCTGAACATTTGTTGCATTGTAAAATGTTAATTACATCCGGAGATATTGTAACCTAAAGTTGACACTTGAGTACCACTCCTCCGCTGTTCGATCGTGTGTATCGGAGAGCACTGCAACATACATCGCATTTCTACAGAATGATCTGCTAACGTTGCTCGCAAATGTCCCACTGGGAACGCGTCGACGTATATGGTATCAGCATGATGGTGCACCTGCACATTCCGCAATTAACACTAGGCTGACCCTTGACAGGATGTTCGACGGGCGTTTCATAGGACGTGGAGGACGCATAAATTGGCCAGCCCGTTCTCCTGATCTTACACCTCTGGACTTCTTTCTGTGGGGTACTTTAAAGGAGAATGTGTACCGTGATGTGCCTACAACCTCAGAGCATATGAACCAACGTATTGTGGCAGCCTGCGGCGACATTACACCAGATGTACTGCGGCGTGTACGACATTCATTACGCCAGAGATTGCAATTGTGTGCAGCAAATGATGGCCACCACATTGAACATCTATTGGCCTGACATGTCGGGACACTCTCTATTCCAGTCCGTAATTGAAAACGGAAACCACGTGTGTACGTGTACCTCACCCCTCATGGTAATGTACATGTGCGTCAGTGAAAAAGACCAATAAAAAGGTGTTAGCATGTGGACGTAATGTGCTGTTCCAGTCTCTTCTGTACCTAAGGTCCATCACCGTTCCCTTTGGGTCCCTACGTAATTCGGTGCTTTCCGATACACACGATCGAACAGCGGAGGAGTGGTACTCAAGCGTCAACTTTAGGTTACAATATCTCCGGGTGTAATTAACATTTTACAATGTAACAAATGACACTGATTACGTATTTGTTTATATGTTCAGATGTGCTAACAAAACTAACCGGTTCCATTTAAAAAAACGTAGGTTTGTGTTAAAAAACATACTTCCGTGCATTTTTGTATGGTTTGTATTAAACAATTACACTAACCCCTCTCCTCACGTTCGGTCTGTGGAATCGGTTCGTCAGTATTTGATGTGGTTTACGAAATATATCCAGCGGTAACGTTAGGTGACTCACCCTGTATGCCTATGATATGGAAACGACAATAACTCAGCCTGTTAGAATTATACAGTTTGCAGAGGACATATGCATATTTACTTCCCATCTAGTATTACAGGAGACGATGAACAATATTACATCATCAATAAAAGGCCTGAGTCGGTGGCTTTGTGGAAATGGCCTGATGATGGCACCTGAGAAATTTTCGGCCGTCATATTCACCAGGAATGGTTACATGTCAAGAAATTGTAATAAGAGTTAAAGCACTTATTCAGTTCTTAGGAATGACACTGCACAGCAAGTTTATTCAGGTGGCACATATTAAAACCTTAATGAAAACTAGTGAGCAAATACTTAATATTGGGTTGGGTTGTTTGGGGGAAGAGACCAAACAGCGTGGTCATCGGTCTCATCGGATTAGGGAAGGACGGGGAAGGAAGTCAGCCGTGCCCTTTGAAAGGAACCATCCCAGCATTTGCCCGGAGCAATTTAGGGAAATCACGGAAAACCTAAATCAGGATGGTCGGACGCGGGATTGAACCGTCGCCCTCCCGAATGCGAGTCCAGTGTACTTAATATTATTCGATAACTTACTACAACATGTGTGGACTGCAGCCTTCAGTGCTGCTGCTCATATATCGCTCCCTCATTAGATCCAGATTGGATTATAAATGTATATACTACAAATACACAACATGCAAAATATTAGAGAAGCTGGATAGATTGCAGTACCGCTGTATATGCACCTGCATAAGAATAATTAAATCCACACCAACAAATTTACCGCTGCTGGAAGTGCAAGAGATGACCCTCCATATAAGCAGAAACGATACATAGTAGAGAAATTATCCTGTTCACAGAATCAAATACATCAGATTTTATGACTGTACCGTTCTTCTCCAGGAAATTGAGCCAGAAAGCTTTTTGATTTCATTCTGGCATACAATGATATGGCAGATGAGTGAAAAGGTATTGCTGCAAGTACACGGTGGCCTGTTTACCAATATCACTATTTTATAATTAGGGGCTGCATCTCAATCCAAACGATAGAGGGAAAGTCTGACTTCTTGGAGACAAAGACAGTGCTGTGAAGACAAATGGGGGAACCAAGACAATGGGTAATCCACATATACACAGATGGATCAAAGACAGCAGGAAACTACAACACAGATGTGCTATTTTTAGTCCACAACTGCAAATGGACCA
The DNA here is from genome assembly GCF_023864275.1 of Schistocerca cancellata. Lineage (NCBI taxonomy): Eukaryota > Metazoa > Arthropoda > Insecta > Orthoptera > Acrididae > Schistocerca > Schistocerca cancellata. The sequence goes on from NC_064631.1 coordinate 401,119,355, forward strand.
AAAATATAAATTAACAGCAACTACTTCTACCTATGTGGCTGAAACATTCTAAGTGTTAAAGGCGATACACATCATATGTGAGAAATACACATCCAATGTAATATTATCAGATTGAAAAAGTGTACTTCAAGCAATATGGAGTACAAAAATCTCAATAACTACCAATGAGTACCTACTTCAGGTTCGATATTGGTATATTGAACGTCTCAGAAAGCAGAAACAAGTTGCCTTTATGTGGGTGAAAGCCCATTCTGGAATCCCAGGCAATGAAAAAGCAGATCAGTTGGCAAATTGGGCTATAAACAACGGGGCATCTCTAGATATAAAGCGTCCCTATAAGGAATATGGGCAACTTATTCAGAAGAGGGCATTGCAATCCTGGCAGGAAGAATGAACGCAGAGCTTACGATACAAACGAGACAACTATGCGCAAATATAACCACAAATTCCGAAATGAGCCTGATTTGAGTATGTTTTTGGATCCCGACAAGCAACATCCACATTAAGTAGAATATGGCTTAATCATGGGACCTTTCCAGAGTATTTATACCGACTGCATGTAAACCAAACATCAGCCTGTGATTGTGATGATACTACACAGGAGACACGAATTGTATATTATGAGGTTTGCCCAGAAAGTAATGCACCACATTTTTTTCTTCAACAATGCTTTATTGAACATAATGAGAGTTACACACACACACGAAAGAATGGAGTTTTACCCATACACCCTGTTTTTCCATGTAGTCTCATCCCGTTCTAAGGCCTTCCTCCAGTGCGAAACAAGGGCATATATGCCCTGTCGGTACCAATCCTTGTCGTGGTGACAGAGCCAGTGCTTCACTGTATGAATCACCTCTTCATCGTCCTAAAAATGTCTTCTATGAACGGCATTCTTTAATGGCTCAAACAAGTGGAAGTCCGAGGGAGCTAGGTCAGGTGTGACAGCCGTTGATGGTCTCCCCGACCGCTGCAAATCGTGGAGTTTCATTGAACCATCTTGTGATGACCTCGCCCTCCGTGCGCACCGACTAACTGTACTTCCATCTACAGCAGATGCTCCATAGACTTTGTACAAGCTTTTGTGAATATTCTGCAGAGTTTCTTTCTCTGAAGTGACGAATTCAATGACGCCACGTTGCTTGTAACGTACATCACCTAAAGACGCCATTTTGAAACTGTCCCATAGCTACGCTATCTGTTGGAAGTGACGGAAACTTGGCGCGCTCACTCAGGAGACTTCAAATAATACGTAGGCTATGAGACGTTTCGCATTCGTAGCGTTGTTTTCAGCTGAGAAAAAAAAAATGTGGTGCATTACTTTCTGCACAAGCCTTGTATTTCAATGCAGAAAGTGTAGTGAGGTGAGGAACATTTTTTTAGCAGTTGTTATCAAAAATAAAATCCCACAACCAATGTTACTCAAGTCCTTGCTATCTGAACCCAACATTAAAACCTACAAGAAGGTAATGGAGAGATAAAGATATAAAATTTAATAGCAAACTATAAGGAAAAGGAAAAACCAAGCTACACATTAAAGGAAGCAGGTACTGAGTGAACAAAGGTATTATTATTACATGGGAATGGCTGAATGGCATACAACCAAACTCAAAAAACAAATCAACAAACAAACGTTTTTAAGCAATCTCTTGTCTGAAGCGCTAGACAGAACTCTCTTATGACAGCATAACAAGAGACATTATATGTTGTGTAACTGTCTGTAAATAAGATAATCTGTTAACAAGAACTCCAGCTGCCAATTTAAGTAGAACTGGTAAATAACTGTTTTGTGTGGTCTAAGGTTCGAGAACTGTACGGCAGTACGACAGTCTAAAATGTTAGACTGTGGGAGTACTGCACGATCGTCAAGTTCACAGTTTAACACAGTATCGCTTAACACAAATTCGTGTGGCACCCCAACAAGACGGTTTAAAGTGATACAGATAGTAAACGTAGCACATAAAATTCGTTCACATGTGAACAGAATGCGCAGAAACGGTGCAAAGGGAATAAATAAAAGATGGGCTCTTACGATAAAATTGAAAATTCAATTAAAAAATCTGGCTTCATTCAGATTTCACGTCCAGAAAAGACACGTTTATTGTGAGTTTTTTAAAGTGCTCCACTGATATGTTTCCAACTTGTGCGAATCGGTTCAAATATTGTAACAAGGTAAACAAATAGGCTACATGTGATATTAATGACCTTCCTGTTATGTTGTGAAAGCTTTATTCGTTGCCACAATGTAGCAGTGTAAAGTTGCACACAAAATGCATGTAAAATCCGGTATTACACGAGTTGCACATGCCAAGAAGGCTTATAGTGATTCAGATGATAATAAAAAAATGTTCTTTCGATAATCAGAAGGAAGTTTGCAAAAATCATTCATCATCTGAGTTTTACGTACGAAAAATTACGCGTTCGGACATTAAGCCGTGTTTGCAGAATTGTGTTACTTCTTAAGCAGTTTGTTAGGATAGAATTAAATATCGTTTCATTGTTTGTACGTTAAAGAATTAATTCACGACTCGCTTAAAATCCTCGATAAATCTAACGTGCAGAATAATGCATGTACCAAACCAGAATTATGCCCAGCCCTTTACGAAATGATACAGGCCTACTATTTGATTGAGCATTTAGGTATAAAGCTTTGTCGATTTCCTTGCAGAAACTTAAACTAGCCCCAAAATTGTTATAGGAATTATTGTCAGGAAAAGGTAATCTTATTTCCAGCCACTGGAAAATGTTTTACTGCATTTTATTCAAAAACTACTATGCTATCTTGTAGAAAATTTATTTTCGCGCAAAACAAGCTTAAGGCCATCTATTTTCGCACAGGACTGAAAAGTTGATGGTATTTTCTTGTGCATACATTGTTTCAAGGTTCATCTGCTTATTTCACCCAGTCATATTCTTACTTAATTTCGATTGGTTGTTGCAACATTTCATGCCAAAATTATTCACATGTGGTTTTCTAGCTACACTTTCTTGATTTCAATTTTTGTTATTATTACATACTTGAAATAACCAATGACAAGAATTTTAAGATAAGAGATAATAACAGGATGTATGCTTTTTCAATACTCTATTATTTGTTCATACAGTGCATGTTTCGTTACACAGCCACGTTTTTTCTTGTGTTATGTCAATGAAACATTTCATTTACATCATTCGGAAAATTGTCAAGCATTTTGAAAGACTACTTTCACTCAGCTGATAGATAATCTAGGTTTAACCACAGATCGTTAGGGTTCCCAGTAAGTTATGCATATTTTGGTCCATCAGTTAACTGGTTCAATCCTCAGTTAACTAGTTAAATCCTCTGTTCATATGGGCTAAAGGTGGCAATGGTAATTGTAAAATGAAGATCACTGGTGACTGTATGTTCTATTATAGATAATAAATTTCCTTATCTCCTTTCCTTATCTCCTGTGAAATTAAAAAAAAAAGATCCACCTATGTACACTGTGTGCGCTCTGTTGTGTGTGAGGTACAGTCTGCCCTTGAACGGGACTTAGCTGCTGGCGCCTTCTGTGTGAGTGACCTTGAGCAGGACTTAGTCTCTGGAGTGCTCAGCCGTCTGGTCAACAGAACTGTCAAGTAGTCATATTGGTTAAACTGTTAGTTTGTTCTCTTTGTGTATTACGATATTGCTCTTTGCTGGTCGTCAAATGATTGGATGTTCAAGACCTAGTGTACCCTACCGCATTGTCGCTCACACTTTTTGATTCCTTATAAAAATACTACGGTATCACATCTTATAACGGCTGACTGTAGCTTCGTCTGTCCATTATTTCATACTATTCTATTGTGTAGTTAGTTACATGATTCTTGTGGGGTTGTTTTGCAACTACTTTTACAATAATGTACAGTATCACACTGCTGTTCAATTAGGAGAAAGCCTATTGTTGTTCTGGCGCAATTTGATGAGTAACCTTTTCTTAACAGCAGTTTGTGGGCACTGAGAGTTTCACACAATTTACTGTTCTGTACTTGTTACTTCACATGAACCATGTGACTATGCTATTTTTTGTTCGACCATACTACATTTTTGTTTGCATCATAAGTATAGCTGTGTAACATGATTATCTTGGAAGTTTATCTATGTAATATAAACTATTTATATACGTTATTGTCAGGAACTTCACACAGTATTGCTGTTATTTTGTGCACTATATTAAGTGTTTATGGTTATTTTTCATATGTTTGCATATACAGTTTCATGCATATGTGAATAAATATGTGTAACTATAAAACAAAAAATTAAATAAATATAATTAAAAACTAAACAAATAAAAAAGAAAAAGTGTAAAACAAAATAAACAAATTATAAAAAATGAAGAAATAAAATAAACGACATCCTGTGGGCATGTGCCCTAGATGTGGTGCTGATGCTTGTGTGCTTAGGAAGACACAGGGAGCTGTACCTGACAGGTTCAGCCATACCAGGCACGTAACCATAGAGGAGCCAGACTAAAGATTGCCCAAATCAAGCAACATGGTTCGAAAGACAATAAAAAAACCTGTATCAGATTAGTCGTCTCCCGAGTCAACAAAAATCTACATTGGTGGAAAAGTTGTGGGAGTCTAATGTCAAAATTATGGTAGGCCCAAAAGTTAGAAATCAGAATGAAAAATGCTCCAATCATAGCACAAAAAAGGGCAAATGTGTTCTGGGCAGAGTTAGGTACCTAACAGAAGGGTTCTAGCTTTTCGGCTTATCTGGCAGCTTCAAAGACATTTAAATCAGAACATTTTGATGTATTCATACTTTTTAACGAGTTCACCGTACTTCACCGATGCAGTGAACTCTCTTAGCTGAAAGATGTTGGTACACCTGCATCTTGCAACATATAGGCTAAAATCTCTGATCCTATGCCCAAAATCCAGGAGATTCGCCAGCTGTAGTAAACAATATGCAATACTGTATGGCTGAAGAGCATATATGTAATAGGTAAAACAAATTTCTGGAGGGGGTATAAAATTCCTGGGTGTCAATTTGTTCCTGGGGGAGAAACTAAAACAGTGTTTTGATTTCTGGGTTTGGGGTGGGGGATTAATTATCTCCTCACTGGGTCCATTAGTCAACCAAACCCACCCCCTGTCCATGCATGATTAAGTGTGTAATAACAAATAGACACAAATTTATGTGCATCTGGAGAGTGAGATGCATCTATGATAAGAAGTATCTGAGAGTGGGAGTGTACGCAAAGTGGGGATGCATGTGTCCTAAACTACAGTCTAACAACAATCGCTACACTCACTGCTGTAAGAATTGTTACCATTTGACAGCTGGAGCGACACTAGCTCCTACGTGATTCACGAAATATTTGAATTATTTTTTTTTTGCCTCCAAGGGTTTGTGTAACATCAGAAGACAGATGTTTCAAAAGGATAGAACCACAGCTTACCACGATATCAACGGGATATGATCACACAAGTTCACACATAAGAAGGACAGACATGTACCTCAACATGCAAAAGGGATCGACACCCCATTTGTCATTCCACAAGCCTACCATGTTTTAATCATTTTCGCCTGTTGCCACAAGTACGACCTTCATCTTTATATTACTGTAAGTGGGACAAGCAACTACTAAATAGTGGGAGAAATATACTGTGAGAGTAAACCTCAAGTTCTCAAAGCCAGTAACACTGTTATAAGTGCTGTCATATGTTAAATTTGCCATTAGAGACTTTTCATCCAATGACATATGCACTAGTTTATCAGTGTTGGAGAAATGCTGTACCTTCTGCTTTAAAAAGTGGAATATATTTTCACTTATCCCACATTTTATTTGTATGTCTTCCACATATGGTACCTCTATAATGTACACACTGAAGGAAATATAAAACATTCTGGCAAAACAAGTATGCCTGAGTGCTGTAATATGATAAATTTAGAGTAAACAACTTAGTTTTGTCTTTCCATCTTGCAGATGGCATGCTAATTTGGTTTAACAACAAGCCAGGACACCCTTTTTTTTAAAAAAAAATATTGGGATCCTATAGTCTTCAAAATTTGTTTGTCTTTCTTCACTTGATCCTTCTGATACAATTTCTGTTGCTGACAGTACGTAAAATGATAGGCACTTTCCTTGTCCCATAACAGTTTATGATGATGATGATGATGTTTGGTTTGTGGGGCGCTCAACAGCGTGGTTATCAGCGCCTGTACAATTACCCAATCTTTGCTCAGTCCAATTGCGCCACTTTCCTGGATGATGATGAAATGATGAGGACAACACAAACACCCAGTCATCTCGAGGCAGGTGAAAATCCCTGACCCCGCCGGGAATCGAACCCGGGACCCCGTGCTCGGGAAGCGAGAACGCTACCGCGAGACCACGAGCGGCGGACCCATAACAGTTTAGCATGAAGTCCAGCGATCTGCACATTCTGATACTCCACACGCTTTTTCTAAACACAAATAACTGCATTTAATTTTACCACTTCATCTTCAAAGCAGGTCTGTGTTGACAATTCAGATGAATGTGGAGAGTTGAACTGGATGCTTTTGTGCCATAGGAGTGCTTTACAGCTTTAGAAGTATTGTTGAACCTTTGTGGCAGTCTCCTCTTCATCGTCAGTTGATGTGGCGTATTTGGAATGTCAAACAATGTGATTAACTGCAGTCCACACGAGTTTATTATTGTCTGCATTCATGAACTGGTTTTGTTTGACGGGTAGCGGACTGAACTTAACATTATTGTAAAGGTAAACAGGGTCTTTTTACTTCAGATCCTCTCGTTTGCTATTTACTAGCCATTTTCTACTCCTAAAATGAAACATCAATCATCAATGTACATGTAATTTGCAAGCGAATCCTGACAATGCAGTTTGGTAACATGATGGTATAGGCTATACCTCTCAGGGTCCCTAGGAAACCTAAAAAAAAGACAGATGTGGTATCTTTTTGTTGTTGCTGCAATTTATTGCGCTACGCTTCATTCCCATTTGTAGAAACCGTTGCAATTACTATTCGCGTTCGTTTTCACGATCGCGCCGAACTCAACAGTTTAACGTACTGGCCACTTGGGGCACTGCTTGCGCAGTAGGCAACAAAATCGAGGCGAAGTGTCACGACTGTTATGTTACACTGTGTCCTAAACTTTAATAATACGTGGTGTCTTATTGCACAACATAATTGCCATGCAGGATGACATGATGACATAATGTATTATGTTACTTTACTTGACATGACACATCATATTACATGACATGGTACTAATACATATTACATGACATGGGTACTAACACCAACAGGTAAAAAAGCACAAATGTCGACTAATTATAAAGTCTGGTCTATGTGCGAAAACTAAAAATTTTCGTTTTATGGTCAAAATATGGGCTATGTGCTTAACCTTCGTCAGTAAAAATTGGGCTATTTAGTAATCAGTGTGGAAGTGGTTTAAAACATTGCCACCGGAATGCGCCAGGTGCTAAGTGCCACCTGTTCTGAAACAAAATCCTCGTTAGGTGCCCTTGCTGTTGTTTTTGGTATCAGGTTCGATTGTCAACAAAATCGAGGCGAAGTGTCCCGACTGTTATGTTGCAGCGATTAGTCCTGTTTGTTGTGTTTACTATTGTGGCTTATGTGATGGATGAAACAAGAAAACGACGGAAAAGGGGTGAAGGTAGTGTTTCCCAAATAAATAAGAAGCTAAGAGCTGAGGGAAAACCATATGAGAACAATAAGGAAGTTACTGTACCTGAAAAACAACCTTCACCTGATGAGGTAAGTGAATATGATAACTTTAATGCCTTAGGACTAAGGCTTCTTTGAAGAACTTCGCTTGATTATGATTTTTCTGAGGCTTTTTAAGCTAACCTATGCTTAGGTTATGCAGACCTCGTTAGGTTATGTTTGACTTGGTTCCTGGTCTATAGTAGACCTACTAACTGTGCAGAGTAGCAGACAAACAGGTTATTCGTGGAGGTCACAAGTTATTTAATGCCTCTAATTGCCATGTTTGTTTGTTGTACGCTATCAGTGTAGAGACATTGCACTGGAAGACAAACATATTCAATCAGTTCTACGAACTAGGTGATAATGTTAAGCAAAACACTTATTTGATGGCAAAGGTAAGTGTATGCAATGTCAGAAGAAAGTGTCATGGTTCTTACGAAGAACCCGAGGAGAGTCTCAGACAGGCTAGTGTTTTTGATACAGTTCCTGATGGCGAAGGCAGACATATCCAAGTTTGCAAAAAGCCTTTCTGGAAATACACAAAATTACCAGGCGAAGAGTGGAAACCTTGGAAAAGGCAAAAAAGAGTTGTGATGTTACCTACAGTGAACGTAGGAGAAATAAAAACAAATAAAGGAAATATATAGCTGCTCATGTAAAACACATTGTTCAACACATCAAAAGTTTCCCCAAGGATGAAAGCCATTACACAAGGGCTAAAATCTGTCTTCTATTTTTAAGCCAAGATTTAAATTACAGCAGAATGTATGAGGCTTTTTTTACACTTTATCCAAACACAAACATTAGATATTTGTTCTACAAAAAAGTATTGAAAGAACACTTTCCCAAACTGAGATTTCACCATCCAAGGAAAGATATCTGTAACACATGTGATCTGCTTGAAAGTAAAATGTTGAATGACTCAACCAATAGAGCTGTACATTCTACTTCACTAGGATTTCATCATAGATGTGCTAAGAAAGCTAGAGAAGAGATGAAACATGAACATGTATATTCTGCCATGTCTAAAAGTGATACATGCACAATATACTTAGATTTACAACAGGTTTTCTCTTTGCCAACATTGTCGCACTGCCAAATGTATTATTCGTGTCAATTTTCTTATTACAATTTGGTATTGCATATGGCAGTTATGTTTCTTTGGCATGAGGGCATGAGTGTCAGGGGAGGCTACGAAATAGCGAGCTGTGTGTTAAGGAGGATTAAAAGTAAAATTACCCAGAAAAAAGTTAATAGTATGGTCTGACAACGGCTGCAGCCAAAACAAAAACCAAATGGTATTTGATTTGGTATGTGGTATATGGTCTGTAATGATTTCTTTGACGAAGTTCACCACAAGTATGTCGTCGCTGGACACTCATACTTACCCTGTGATTGAGACTTTGCTCTAATTGTAACAAGAAAAAGAGTAGAAAAAGTGAAGTTTCTTTGGATCTTGTGAGAGTTTTGTGTAATGCCAATAGCAAAACTCCTTTTCTAACAGCTATGATGAACAATGATGATTTTTATGTCTTCTCCAAAGTAGCTAATGAACACCTCACCACAAAAAGTTAGATATTTCCAAGGCCATTTGGCTCAAAGTTTCCAAAACTAATCGAGGAAAAGTATTTACAAAAAAAAAAAAAAAAAAAAAAATTCAATGAAGTTGAAATGTGGATGCAAACGAATGTAGTGAAAAAGTTATGAAGATGGAAACCATAAAAGGCTTAGATCTAACGCAGCTTGAACTAACAGCCAGACTGAAACCTGAGAAGAAGTAGGACTTAAAAAAGATGATACCTTATCTCAAACAAGAAAACAAACTGTTTGGCCAAAATATGACTGAATAAACAAAGCAGCTGTTTATAGACTGTAACATTGTAATATTTTGTTTATAAAATAGTGGTAAATTAATACAAAATGTAGCTCTTTAAACTTTGTAAAAGACATTTATTTTGAAATAAAACTTGTGAGAACACAGTTATGTGCTTCATTTTGTCATTGTTCTTTAACTAGTTTGTCTGCTAACACAGCACTTCTGTAGGCCTAATAATAATAATAATAATAATAATAATAATAATAATAATAATAATAATAATAATAATAATAATAATAATAATATAGTTATTATAGGAAAACTGTAAACAGTAGTGTCAACATTTTTATAATAGTAAAATTATTATTATTGTTATTCCTACACCCCTTTATTTACAGATATAAGTGCTAGACTTAGCCCAGCTTTTTTTGTTAGAGAGGTTGGCACATAGCCCTGTTCTTGTTTTGTTCCACCAATAATTTTTTTGGTTGTTGTTAAATGTTTTATAGTAGCTTTACTTTAAAAAATGTTTGTAGATTAACTGTCTTCATTCGTTTAGGCTATAAAAATAAGGATATCAAAAAGGAATGCTTTCTTTAAGTTTTTTGCGACTTCCTCAAAATAGCAGTTGTGGCACTCACCACGGATTTTATGATTAGTCGACAAATATGTCAAGATGTTTTTATTTAAATGCCTCTGAAGCTGCCAAATAAGTTGAAAAGCTAGTTCCCCTTTTTTACATCCCTATCTCTGCCCAGGACATATTCACCTTTTTTGTCCTATGAAGGAGCATTTTGCATTCTGGTGACTGTGTAGTCAATTGACCTATGGTGAAGGGCCACTTGTAATATGATCATCATCCATCTCACAAGCACATGTCTCCTGAATGATGGATTCCTATAACAGATAAAAAATTTGTGCGGTAGTCACATGAGTGTAGTTCTAAGGTAGACATTCATATAATCTTTTCTCAAATTCTTTAAGTATGGCCAAATATTTTAAATACAAAGCTATTTGCATATTGCCTAAATTCATCCAAAATTGTGGACTTCACTGCAAAGAGGCCTACTCAGCTGGCTACACCTCTTGTTTAATCTAAAGTCGTTTTGATAATCCAGGGTAAAAAATTAAGTTAATGATTCAAACTAAGCTAGGTTAAACTCCCCTAAAAGTAACTTGCAGGAGTCCAACTTTAGGATACATAAAATCAAATACAATACACAGTTTGTATGTACTAACCTACACCAGTTAATATTGCTACCACCTAGTATAAACCTTCACTTGTGTTTGTCTTTCGATAGATAAAAAATATACAAAATTCAAAATGAAAAATACTAACCTATATGCCATACCCTTAATTTTTGATTTTTTCTTGGATAGATACAATAATCCACTTAGGTAATAATATCAACTTGCTAGGGGATTAATGTCATCAAATTAAAACAAGCCTGTCACAGTGGATGACTTAGAGGATGTCGCTTTTCCTCAAACATTTTAATTACTATTGGCATTACCATTTGTATTTGACACTTCTATTTGAGCACATTCCAACCAGAAACCATTTATTCTTTGTAACAGAAAACAAAATGTTTCTCTGCACAAGATAAAATTGGTACAAGGACCACAATAATTACCTTTATGTATGTTACTCCCTGTAGCAAGTGGAGAAATATTTCTTCCCTGTACAGAGGACAAGGGATATTAATGATGCGATCCCTCATGAATCTTCAGATTAGTCAGTCCATTATAATACACTATAATGAGTGTGACCCCCTAGCCTGGGTCAAAAGGTCACTAGACCAGTTACAGTAACACAACTGTACATATCCTTTCATATACAAGGAAGTCAGAAACTGTCTGAAAAGCTTGTAAATGTGTTGCAGGGGAGGTTGCGCTGAGAAATAATGGTTAAGAAAAAAATTCGCTGTGTTTCACCATATCAAAGTTATTTAGCATTGAAGTTAGCCAGTCAGGTTACTGTGCACACAAATTCAAGCACCTGTATGTACCAAAATGCAGTACTGAACACACATCTGTGGGTCCATGAGTTACCACTTGTTGAAATGTTCATTAAAAGTTTAAATGTGCCTTTCTCAGATGTGATAAATTTGAGTTAGGTCAGCAAAAACTATGTTCATGTGGTTTGAGGAAGTCAAACAAAGAACACATTTGGCGACATTGCCTCTGACTGACTTCTTGAATATGTCTGTGTGATGACCTGAGTGGCTAACTTCAATGCTAAATAGCTCAGAAATGGTACAATGTATCAAATTTTTTCTTAATACTTGGTTTTCAGGTCAACCTCCCCTACAACACCCCTACAAGCTTTTCAGACTGTTTCTCACCACAGTGTGTACATAACAGTACTTCCACATAACTTGCTACTGTACTAGTTCTCATATGATTCCCACTATGAAAATACAGCCACTTCGCAACTTCTAGCAACGCTTTGAAGCTAATGAGACAAGTGTGCTGCTACCTATAAAACTTCCAAAAGAAATATACTCTTAAAATGTTGCAGAGCCAATTGTTATCCCCGAAGCGCCCAAGCATCCTGTCCTGTAGACACTTCAGTAGCCTAAATATTGAAATTTCACATTTTCACTTGTATGATTGTTCATAGTAGTTGTCTCATTCTATCTGTATTGTCAATAATTCTGTGTTAAGTGCAGAAATGTGTGTTGTCAGTGTTGTCATATCATGTTCTGTAATAACTGTAGTTCCTATAAACTACATAAAGATATGCTAATGGGAGTGCCTTCCACTCTCTATTGTCATGAGGTGGTGGAAAAATGTGATTCACAGCCACAAAATTACTAAGTGCTTCTGGTATTAACAAATATATTATGTGCACATGTAGTTAATACATTCACTTTCTGGTGTACCATTATACTAAACGTTCTCACTGCCTTCTTTACTGTATTAAATTTAACATTCTGGTAATAATGTTTTCTGATTTGAACCATTCACTTATTATGTCAAAAATATAAGTTATTATACTGTTTTCTTCAAACAATGGAAAATCCACATTGGAATATCAACAAGTATGAAAAGGATTGCTGGATTGCTACGCACCTTAAAAATGACACATTGAGTTGCAAATGGGCACAAAGAAAAGACTGCTACACACTAAGTTTTCAGCCAAAGCCGTGTACAGAAAAGAAAGAGAAATGCACACACGTTCACATTAACAGGCATGTCTCATGCACACCATGCACACATGACTGCTATCTTTGGCCACATTGTGGCTAAAGTGGCCAAAGATAATGATCATGTGTTATTCACTTTCTGAAGAAAGCTTAGACTGAAAGTTTAGCATGCAACAGTATTTTCATTGCCCCTGTCTGCAACTGAACATGTCAATCTAAAATGTTTGCTTGCTTCTCATAGAACATAACTGAATATGGAGTAAATACAGGTGTCCACATATCGTTTAGTGAAATTCTTATTTTTATCTTTAATAAAATAGTGCAATGATATTGGTTAACTAAGGCATAAGTAACCCAGCTGTAGTCACAGTAGGGTGCAGCAGTATTCTAGTAAAGAAACTCATTGTAGGTTACTAACAAAAGAGAGTAGGAAGGAAAGAGACTTGCTGCTAGGTAGTAGCCGTGAGAGGGGTGTATGCTAGACGGTACCAGACAAATTAGGATCAGGTCACGAGTTTCGTGAAGCCAAGTGCTAGCCTGAAGCAGGTGACAGAAGACACAGGGAATTTGTGCAAAGATTTTGGCCAAGACGATCAGGTTATTGTTTTAGATGGAGCACACTAAGGACAGTAATTACAGCATTAGGAATGATTAGGATGAAACAGGGATAGCAACTACATGCACAAATCTGAGTTTTATGGAGATCTTGCAGCGCCATGACCAGCCCTGGGTTAATACTGCTGTGAGCTGCGGGAACACTGATTTGAATAAGCTGCTGCTGACTGAAATGAAATCTCACATGAGTGCAGTGCCTTAGTTACAATTGGGAGACAGTAATATACTAGACATGGCCTACACCTGAATAGGAGAGGGAAAGATAGGTTGGCTGAGCTTCTTGCAGGTAATATATGGGGGGCGGAGTGGGGGGTGGGGGTACCATCACACAAAGCAAAGTCCCTATGGTTACTGGTGTCACAGTAGCACCTTTTTTTTTTTTAGCTTAGAATCAGGATTTAGGAACCTTGTTTTGAAAGAAGTCAAAATAACACAAGAGCCCCACAAAATGGCTGAGGGTTAAGGGTACTTATAAATGGTGGAAAAAGTGAAATTTTTTGTGACTATTAAATTCTATAGTCTTTCCTGATTACATTGATATATATATTATAGGGTTTCAAATGAAAAATGACCTGTATATACCAAATTTTAAAGTTACAGTTATGTATGCCGCCATGCTCCCTTTATTTTTGTTACAGAAACGAGTATTATTTCAAAAGAACTGTGAACTTTCTGTCTCCAGCAATTATACGTTTGATACATTGTATATGTTGGTAACAGTGCAGGTTTCTAGTGTCGGTAAATGATTATCTTTGCTAGTATTTACTTTTGTTTCTCTGTAGCAGTTTGTTCACGTGATACTGAATGTTGAAACGTCCCCTTTGGAAAATTATACAAGACTGTGCTTATAAACCTCTTACACTATTTGCTTTTCAAACAGCTGTGCAAAACTGAACGTACTCAAACATTCACTAAAGTGACACACAATATTTTTAGCGCAACGCAATCTGACTTTCAATAATCCCTACAAAACAATGGCCCTGACTAACTTTAACCTATACCTTTCACAAATCACTTACCTCACAAAAATCTTCGTTACTGGAACTACTGCAATACAGCGAGCGCCACTACTGCCAGCTAAATAAAAGATTCAAACTACGGAAGTCACTAACTACTGATAGGGATAGTTAGCAAATGAAAGATTTTAATAGAGAACAAACACTGTATTTACCTTAATAATCATAATATATATAGCAGTTCAATTTCAAAACTTCCGCCATCTCTCTCCCCACATCCACCACTGCTGGCGGCTCACCTCCAACTGCGCAACGCTACGCGCTGTTCACATCCAGCTGCCCAACAATACAATGGCAGACAACAATGCAAACTAGCCACAGACTGCACACAGCACAGCCAGTGATTTTCATACAGAGCGCTATGTGGCATTACCAATATAAAAATCTAAACAGCCTTCTTACAATGTTTGTTGCAAAAGTGATACATATATTTGTGGAAGTACATATCCTTTAGTGTACAATAAATACGAACTATGCCATGCATCAAGAAATTCAATAAAAGGAAATTCCGTGGTAACCAGTTCACAAACAAAGAGCGCCACACTGTTGAAAGTGAACTATGTATTAGTTCTTCAGGGAAGAAGCTCCAACATGGCACACCTCCTGGTGATTCAAATTGTTGTGTTAACAATGGTGCTGTTTGTAGTGGATTTGTTGTAGTGGGCATCATATCTTCTTTGATAAAGAAAGTGGCGAAATGTAAACAATGTGATGGTGTAGGCTGTCTGGAAATAACAGAGCAACAAAGTAGCAGGAAGGGTCTGGCGTAAAAATTAGTTTTTCTCTGTAGATCCTGCATTAAATCTACATCGAAAATGACTTCGAACATTGTGCATAATTCATATGATGTGAATTTGAATGTATGGAATGCGTGCAATAGGAAAAGGAAAAAAGGCTGCTCAAACATTTTGTGGTTTGATGGAGCTTTCCTCCTCCTGGTAGGTTCAGCAAGTACATAAAAATACTTTTAGGTGCCTTGACAGTTGTGTCTAAAGCATCTATGAAACTGTAAATATTAGTGGGACCAGGGACGTTGCTGTTGCATTTGATGGGACATGGCAACGTCGAGGACATCGTTCCTTGAATGGTGTTGTAAGTGCTGCTTCCATGGAGAATGGAAAAGTTGTTGATGTTGAATGCTTATCTAAGTACTGCCACAACTGCCAACTGAAGAACATACTGAACATCAGTGTTATAATAAGAATTATGTTGGTTACAATGGAGGTATGGAGTGTGATGGAGCTCTAAAAATATTTCAGAGGTCAGTGCACATTTATAACGCTAGGTACTGAACATAAAGAAAATTACGATGTACAAACAAGGGAATTCAGCGACTTCAGAAAGTTCACGAAGGAATGAACAGATGCAGCTGGTCAACCCACTTATAACGTTAGATACTAAACATAAATAAAATTACGATGTATAAACAAGAGAATTCAGCGACTTCAGAAACTTCACGCAGGAATGAACAGATGCAGCTGGTGAACCTTCAAGAACAGATACATGAACAACTTGAAGCACTGAAGTTAGCATTGGAGACGCCTATTACTTCAACGTCAAACACGCGTGCGACCGTACAAACCAACAGCTCGACGGAAAACAGGCAGCATGTAAAAATTCGAATACCGCAGTTCCTGCTGGACAAACTGCAGCTATGGTTTCCAATGATTGAGCTCACGTGTGCCCAAAGTAAGATCCGTGATGAGCAGACGAAATTTGCGATAACGGTGAATGCACTGGATGCTAGAGCAGCAACCGCAGCAGAAGATGTAATACTCTGACCTCCAGCAGAACGGCCATACGTGGCGTTGAAAAATGTGCTACTCACCAGAATGCGTAAACCGTCAAATCAACACATACGGCAGGTGCTTAAAGAAGAAGCTATAGGTTGTAACGGAACATATTAAAGGCTTTACTGTACCAAAGTATGCGATACCCTCCAAATTCAACCAGTTTAACGAGTATTTATGATTATAGAAAAGTTATTGTGTATGTTAACAATGTTTGCATAACATGTCTGCATAAACAGTCAACCCATTAAATTATACTGAGTAACTGACCCACACAAAAGTTTATATCACTTGATCACTGATACAGCAAATGTCATCATGTAAAAACACTAAGTTCATCTTAAATAATTAATATGAAGTACGAAAAATAGTGGCCAACGTAGGTATTTTGGATCTCCTTAAATAAAAATCACCCAGTGAAACCTATTTGTTCACTAGGAGCGTTTTCACTCAGTATTCACGAAATCAATCCTATTTTAGACGAAAACCAATGCAATTCTTAATAATTCATGTTATTTACTTATTTATGCAAATTAGAGAAGTCAATTGACAAACTTCTAAAAAACAGCTTTTTTGTAACAAAGAATTATTCTGTCAAGTCAACAAATCTGTCTGTCATTTTAATAACATGTTAAATTATGTCACTCGATGCAAATTAATATCTTTTCTGCACAAATTATGATAACACTTGTGTGACTTGTAAACTATATCTCTTTTTAGTAGTTCTTTGACAATGTTATAAATACAAGCAGCAAGAACGGTCGGGAGGCAGTCGGAATGTCACTTTGGTAAAGTGTGTTTGTGTGTTATTGTTTGAGGTGGATAAACAATGCAAAGAACATGTAACGGAAGTACTACTTTGTGTTGAGTCATGGTCTTTGGTGGACAGTGGAATTAAGATGGCCACCAGAATAATAAATATTTGAAGTTTACATATTTGTTGGTTTCGCTCGTTCTTTATCATCAAAAGCACATAAAAAACACGGGACCTCATGTTTTTAACGCTAGACAACCAGATGTAGAGCCAGCATCAGCATCGAGAGACAGCAGCGATCCAGCAAGTAGCAGCGATTACTACAACACAATGCATTTTAATGGCGCCAACCTAACATCAAGTGGTAACAAGCTCCGTAAATGGGAGTGAAATAGTGTGATTATAGCAATTAGCAATATCTACCACCAGGCGACCATTACAAAAGTGGGGGCTTGTCTGGGATCTTTAAGTGCATCGATGATAATAGTGCAGCGATAAATTTCGTGTGTGCTTAGCTCTCCAAAAAAAGTTTATTTGTGCAGTGTGGCAACAGTGAAAATATGTCAAAATTAAATAAATAAATAAAGTGTGTTAGTGCGACTACGAAAAACGATCATCACACCGCTTGGAAGATTAACGTCTGGATTATGTCAATGGAATTCACCAATCAAGACTTCAGCTTCGATAAAACCGAATAGAAGTGAAGAAAGCCAACAGGAACACCAACCACGACATCTTAGCATAGCTACATAAAGCAAGGTATTTTGTTGTTGTCATTTAAAATAATTAATAGTTAACATGTCTCTACCTGAGAGTGATGAGATCGTAGGAAATGTAAAAATTGAACCAGGGGATGGTGAACAATTAAACTTAGCAGAGTGGCTAGCAGGGTTTGCAACTCAAATAAGCTCGCAACTTAAACAATCAAGCGAACAAGTACGTTTGGATTTTAAACAATCAAGTGAACAAGTAAGTTTGAAACTCACAGATAGACTGGATAAGTTAAGTTTGGATTTTGATCTATTAAGTACTCATCTCAATGAGGAGTGTGAGGAAATTAAAACTACCCTCAGTAAGGACACTAGAGAACAGTTGATACACTTCAGAAAAGAATTTCAAGTTAAAGTTGAAAGTTTAAATGAAAACATACAAGCTAACACAGACAGCATTGCTGTCATCTACAACAGAGTAGATACTGAAGTTGAAAGATTAGATCAGAGAATAGGCAAAACTTCAGAAAACCTTAAACAAGAATACAACCTGTATACCACTAATGTAGATACAAAAGCAGAAAATATACACACTAAATATACACAATTGGAGGACGCATTGATGTCCAAACAAACGATTTACAATCAAAATACAATGTATGGGCACATCCAAGTGAAATGCTTTCCTGGTGAAAATCTGCACCCTATTCACTTTATTCACCAATGTAAGGATATGTTTGTTGTAGGAATGTCAGATAACATAAAAATTAAGTTAGTAAAACGGTTTCTAGAAGGGGAGGCCCTATCCTGGGCAAATGAGAATAATGATTCTTGGAATACTTTTGAAGAGTTGGAAGCTAAGTTTATTTGCAAATTTTGGTCACAATCCATACAAGCCAGATTAAAGTCAGAATTTCTAAATGGACCAGTGTATAGAGGGAAAGTAGGGGGAATGCAAAAATTTTGCAGAGATCAATTGAAAAAACTTGCTCACTTGAATAACTCTTTTGATATTATGACACAAATTGATGTTTTAAAAAGAAGGTTACCAGAGAGACTGCAGTGGGAATTGGTCCATGGACCAGACGATTCAATGGAAGAGTTCCTGAAATTTGTAGATAGATTAGATAGGGCCTTGGAAAGAGAAAATAACCAAAGTTTTGGCTCTGGCAACAACCAGTATGGGGGGTGGAACAGGAATGTAAATAGAGATTATTATGGGAGGAGAGACTTTGAAAATTCTGGAAATAATGCTCCAAATAGGGGAGATAGGAGATATGAAAATGATTTCAGAAACAATACATAGGAGGGAGGATGGAGGAGAGATAACAGGAATGATAGAAATAGGTATTGGGGAAGAGAACAAGATAGAAGGGGGTTTGTTGAAACTAGTGAACAAAACGACAACTACAAACGGACAGACCGAGGGAACCAGCCGGGAAATGGTGGACAGTCCCACTAGATGTCCGTAGTTTTGGGGCTAGACAATATTATGACAGGACAACACATAACCGAAACTGGAGAAGGAGAAGATACAATGTAAAGAGTAAGTACCACGAAAATACTGATGTTGTTAGAATGAATAAATTAGAATTTAATAAAAGGTTTTGGGATACTATGAGTAAAAGTGATACAGTTAATAAAAACAGTGTTCAAGCACAGGTAGTTAGTGAAAGTGCAGAAGTTGAAGGTATTGCAGAGTTCCATAGTTGGGCTGAAAAAGATACTGGTGTTAATAACAAGTCAGACACACCACAAATAGAATCTATTTTGGGGGGTTTATTTGATAAGAAGGGGGATGACGAAGTGTTTAATGGAGCCAAAGACTCAATTGCTGAGATTCACATACATAGGGGGGAAACTGAAGATGGGGTTGTTGTGGAGGAGGAGGAAGAAGTAATAGAGGGACATTTACATAATGATCCTAAACAAGTGATGTTATTGATGAGAGTGTGGAGGAAGAAATAAAAGTATTTGTAGAATTGAAAAGTGATTATGTGGGAAAGGTAAGTGATGTGACAAACATGGGTAATAATGAGGTTAATTTAAGTGAAATGCAGACTAGGGAATGTGTATCTGAGGACAAGCTATTGCCTATTGGGAACTATGGAACACTAATTGATGAGAATGGTAATAATAATAATATTAAAGAAAATATATAACGGGATGGAATGTAAATGTGTGTTTTCAAGAAAAAGGGGAAAAGTTTTTAGAAGTTTTGTGGAACAACTATGGAAACTGTATAAACAAAGATGCCTTTTGGAAAGAATTAGCAAAGGTAAGTGCAACCTTGTATCCTACATGGTGGACAAGAATCCATAGTGGACTTTATAAAAAATGGGGTGAAAACAGTAGTTTGTTAAGTGACAACACAGTGTTAAAAGGAACAGATGAAAACAAAGGTTTATGTTTAAATGTCAATGCTTTGCAAACAGAGAGGGATGTGTCTAAGTGTAGGAAAGAGACATTAGACTTAGGAACTAAAGAAATTGAAAATGATCTACTGTTTGAAAATACTGAAATAGACAAAGATGTTGAGCTAGGTTGTCCATATGTTAAAGTAAACATTGACATTTGTCCATTTGAAATAAAAGAAAGCTCACATCCTAATGCATATAGACTTATCTTTCCCAGATCAAGAAGGTTTATTTGGATTAAGAAACCTCACTGAATTGAAACCATATAAACATGATTAAGCACATTTCCCTGTTTGAATACAGTTACTTACTCATTTTCCATAAAGCATGTTATCAGCAAAGATTTTTACTGGGTGTGTCAAATAGCAACTACCACTCATCCTACAGACCCTGGAAAAGTTCCAGATCTCTGAGAGAATATTTTTATATTTTTATTGTCACTATTGAATATTAAATTTTGAGACATCTTCTTTACTTGCAATGGGCAAGAAGATGACAAACATTTATTACTTTCCTTTTGTATTATTGAATATGGGACATACTTGCACCAAATAAAAGACAAAAAAAAATTGTTGTGCAAGACCCATCATTTTGTTACTATTGTGTTCTTAGGCATAAGATTTGTGTACAATTTTCTACAGCTAATCAGATGTTCACCAAGTTTGATGTTTGTATTATGTTGTGACCAATTTAAGTGTCCAATTTTGGTATTCATATGTTCTTGTACTATCTTGACTGTGTCTCAATGGGAGACAATATTTAAAAAAACTCTTCTTTTTTTTGCAAATGCATATTATACTCATACATGTGACTTCTCTAGTGTTTGTGTTTATATATCATGTCCATACTTATAATTCTGTTCTTTGTTTTCATTTCTTTTATGTGGCTCAAAAAGATCAGACAGTTGCAATATTTTCCTATGGACATATGACCTGTCCATCTATGTAATATATTTATGTTCCTTCTATTATCTTGATTAATCTGTGACTCAATGAGAACTGACTTTGAAATAATTTACATATATTTTTTTTATATCTTAAAATCGCATGTGATATAATTGTGTCTGTTTTTTTATCATTTTCCATGTGGCTCTCTGGGAGCAAAGATTAGCATTTTTTTTACTTTCATATATTACTAAATATTTTTAATATGCTGTCATACTGAATGACATAACACAAAGTGCATTTGAAACAGCAAACTAAAATATTTGCAGGAAAAAGTCATTTTGAAACGTTGTAACGGTCCTTGTATACATACACATTATGCATAGTAAAACAAAAAAAAAATTATTAAAGTAGTACTTTGCCAAATTTTAACAATTTGACACATTTGTCCTAGTCGGCTAATATCATTAACGTTCTGTAAATGATATTACCCGAGGGGGGTTTGTAACGGAACATATTAAAGGCTTTACTGTACCGAAGTATGCAATACCCTACAAATTCAACCAGTTTAACGAGTATTTATGATTATAGAAAAGTTATTGTGTATGTTAACAATGATTGCATAACATGTCTGCATAAACAGACAACCCATTAAATTATACTGAGTAACTAACCCACACAAAAGTTTATATCACTTGATCACTGATACAGCAAATGTCATCATGTAAAAACACTAAGTTCATCTTAAATAATTAATATGAAGTACGAAAAATAGTGGCCAACGTAGGTATTTTGGATCTCCTTAAATACACTCCTGGAAATGGAAAAAAGAACACATTGACACCGGTGTGTCAGACCCACCATACTTGCTCCGGACACTGCGAGAGGGCTGTACAAGCAATGATCACATGCACGGCACAGCGGACACACCAGGAACCGCGGTGTTGGCCGTCGAATGGCGCTAGCTGCGCAGCATTTGTGCACCGCCGCCGTCAGTGTCAGCCAGTTTGCCGTGGCATACGGAGCTCCATCGCAGTCTTTAACACTGGTAGCATGCCGCGACAGCGTCGACGTGAACCGTATGTGCAGTTGACAGACTTTGAGCAAGGGCGTATAGTGGGCATGCGGGAGGCCGGGTGGACGTACCGCCGAATTGCTCAACACGTGGGGCGTGAGGTCTCCACAGTACATCGATGTTGTCGCCAGTGGTCGGCGGAAGGTGCACGTGCCCATCGACCTGGGACCGGACCGCAGCGACGCACGGATGCACGCCAAGACCGTAGGATCCTACGCAGTGCCGTAGGGGACCGCACCGCCACTTCCCAGCAAATTAGGGACACTGTTGCTCCTGGGGTATCGGCGAGGACCATTCGCAACCGTCTCCATGAAGCTGGGCTATGGTCCCGCACACCGTTAGGCCGTCTTCCGCTCACGCCCCAACATCGTGCAGCCTGCCTCCAGTGGTGTCGCGACAGGCGTGAATGGAGGGACGAATGGAGACGTGTCGTCTTCAGCGATGAGAGTCGTTTCTGCCTTGGTGCCAACGATGGTCGTATGCGTGTTTGGCGCCGTGCAGGTGAGCGCCACAATCAGGATTGCATACGACCGAGGCACACAGGGCCAACACCCGGCATCATGGTGTGGGGAGCGATCTCCTACACTGGCCGTACACCACTGGTGATCGTCGAGGGGACACTGAATAGTGCACGGTACATCCAAACCGTCATCGTACCCATCGTTCTACCATTCCTAGACCGGCAAGGGAACTTGCTGTTCCAACAGGACAATGCACGTCCGCATGTATCCCGTGCCACCCAACGTGCTCTAGAAGGTGTAAGTCAACTACCCTGGCCAGCAAGATCTCCGGATCTGTCCCCCATTGAGCATGTTTGGGACTGGATGAAGCGTCGTCTCACGCGGTCTGCACGTCCAGCACGAACGCTGGTCCAACTGAGGCGCCAGGTGGAAATGGCATGGCAAGCCGTTCCACAGGACTACATCCAGCATCTCTACGATCGTCTCCATGGGCGAATAGCAGCCTGCATTGCTGCGAAAGGTGGATATACACTGTACTAGTGCCGACATTGTGCATGCTCTGTTGCCTGTGTCTATGTGCCTGTGGTTCTGTCAGTGTGATCATGTGATGTATCTGACCCCAGGAATGTGTCAATAAAGTTTCTTCTTCCTGGGACAATGAATTCACGGTGTTCTTATTTCAATTTCCAGGAGTGTAAAAATCACCCAGTGAAACCTATTTGTTCACTCGGAGGGTTTCACTCAGTATTCACGAAATCAATCCTATTTTAGACGAAAACCAATGTAATTCTTAATAATTCATGTTATTTACTTATTTATGCAAATTAGAGAAGTCAATTGACAAACTTCTAAAAAACGGCTTTTTTGTAACAAAGAATTATTCTGTCAAGTCAACAAATCTGTCTGTCATTTTAATAACATGTTAAATTATGTCACTCGATGCAAATTAATAACTTTTCTGCACAAATTATGATAACAGATGTACATGTGACTTGTAAACTATATCTCTTTTTAGTAGTTCTTTGACAATGTTATAAATACAAGCAGCAAGAACGGTCGGGAGGCAGTCGGAATGTCACTTTGGTAAAGTGTGTTTGTGTGTTATTGTTTGAGGTGGATAAACAATGCAAAGAACATGTAACGGAAGTACTACTTTGTGTTGAGTCATGGTCTTTGGTGGACAGTGGAATTAAGATGGCCACCAGAATAATAAATATTTGAAGTTTACATATTTGTTGGTTTCGCTCGTTCTTTACCATCAAAAGCACATAAAAAACACGGGACCTCATGTTTTTAACGCTAGACAACCAGATGTAGAGCCAGCATCAGCATCGAGAGACAGCAGCGATCCAGCAAGTAGCAGCGATTACTACAACACAATGCATTTTAATGGCGCCAACCTAACATCAAGTGGTAACAAGCTCCGTAAATGGGAGTGAAATAATGCGATTATAGCAATTAGCAATATCTACGACCAGGCAACCATTACAAGGTGACAGGACACTGTAGGAATTTTGGAAGGATATGCACAGTATCGTCAACGCAGAATTGTCAGATGCGACGCTCAAACACATCTGGCTAGATCAGTTATCAAGCACGGTAAAAGCTGCACTAGCAACTGGTGAAAAAGATAACATGCAGAACCTCTTGGAGATAGCAGACAAAGTCCATGCGACCATAAGCAATCCACAGATGGCTTGCAAGGTAACGGGGAAGAAGCGTCAGAAGTGATAGCAGCAGTGCAGAAGACTCAGGATACGGACGTCAACAAACTAATGCACGAACTAACACGACAGATGAAATTAGTGCTGCAACAGGTCTCACAATTGTTACAGAATGAAAACAGCAAGGTCAACGGCGAAATTCAACAAGGACGGGTATGTTGGTACCATCAACGCTTTGCGGATGGAGCCACAAAGTGTTCGCAGCCATGTGCCTACCCAAACGTGAGCGGCGGCTAGCAGTAAGGCAGCGGGCCGCGATAGCACAGAAAAGCACAGGAAACGAGGTGAGATCGACGCAAACTACGGACGGGAGAGTAACGTCAATAATTTTCTTACCACCTCCAAACGGCTTTATGTCAGAGATGTCAAGTCGAACGGTTGCTACCTAATAGACTCGGGATCCGATGTGAGTGTGCTCCCCGTTACTGACTGTCAAGGAACGGATGGCACTCCATTGATGCAATTAACTGCAGCAAATAAGTCGCCCATTGTTGCTCATGGCACACGTAAAATCGAAGTCGCTTTAGGTTTCTCACAAAGCTGTCAGTGGACCTTCATTCTGGCAGAGATGTCAGCGGCAGACTTTTTTTGCAGACTTTCTTCGTGACATGCACATTACCGTAAATCTTGCTAATGCACAGATTAAACGAAACCAAGAGACAGTAGATGGCATCAAGGAACGTGACACTTACCGCGCTGGCAACCATAAATGTGACGCGGTGTCTCAAGCCGTAAACGATAACACGTTCGCAGAAAAATCCGCAGTAACTCACAAAACTGTACACCGCATTTACACCCCGCCCGGTCAGCGAATACATCAACGACCGGGCAGGTTAGCACCCGATCGGTTCGTGGCAGCAAAAGCAGAATTTGAGGCATTACTGGCATCAAGTTGTAATCTCCCCACGGAAAATTACCCTCTACCACGCAATAATTAATAATGGTCAATCAAATCATCCACATTTATTTACGTATGAAAAGTATCTCAGCAGATTTTCTAGTAATATATGCGCCGACAGCTCGTCGACGCCAAGGTATTTTTCGAGTACGTTTATTCTTTGGAACAACAGAGGTACACAGGTGTATGCTCCATGGTCATTATAGTTATAGAAAGAGAGATAGAAAGAGAGAGAAAGGAACAGCTTCGGAAAGTATCGGTTGGAAGATTTTCGTATTGCAAAAGGAGATTTATTTACTCTTCTTCGCGATAAAGCGAGGCAGGAAAGTTTGTGCCGCTAGCGGGGTAGACAAAGAGAAAGAAGGACTTGTAAAAGTAAATTTCATGAGACTAAAAATCCACGGAAACGGAACATGTACGGAAATGGATTCAATATACAATTTTCCTCAGAAATAAGGTTTGTGACCATTTCATTTTAGAGTGAATGACGAATGCGTTCTCTGTCTGAATTGTGGATGATTGTCTGGGGCCTGTAATTAATTGGGAAGTTTCAGCTGTGACGAAGAGAGCCTGCAATCTCTGAGTTTTATTGAAATCGTCCAAAAAGGCTTCGTCCACATCTGAAATTTTAGATCTGTCGTAAACTGAACGAAGTGTTCAAAACGATCGATTTTTTCCCAACTGAATGCAGCGCTTAATAATAATAACGTATGTGAAGATCTTTTCTAGCAAGCCAGCCGCTGAATATTAAGAAGAAGGGCTCCACCAGAGATTTTAATAGGCTGATTTCATGTAACTTAAGACTTTCAGCAAAATCGATTTAAGTAGTAAGGGCATTCATTAGAAAGTGTCACCTATACATTTGGTAAAAGAAAAAGATGGGTCGTGGAGACCATGTTGCGATTACAGGAAGTTAAACGCACGTACTATACCAGATCGTTACCCAGCGCCTAATATTCGGAGTTTCACGGATCAATTTGCTGGGGCAACGATCTTTAGCATTATTGATTTAAAAAAGCTTATCACCAGATACCGGTCGCAGAAGAAGACATACCGAAAACAGCAGTTACAACACCTTTCGGTTTATTCGAATATGTCCGAATGCCTTTCGGGTTAAAGAACGCAGCTCAAACATGGCAACGATTTATTGACGAAGTGTTGCGCGGGTTGAAAAGATGCTTCGCGTATCTTGATGACATATTAATCTCATCAACGACGGCAGAAGCACACGAGAAGCAACTGTCCGCAGTGTTCGCCCGCATAAACCAGTACGGAATAATAGTCAACAAAGCAACATGCGAACTGCGAAAACGGCGAGTGACGTTTCTAGGATATGAAGTTTCGGCGGAGGGCATAAGCCCGCGAGAGGACAGGGTAGCAGTAATCGACAACATGAGCCACCCCGAGACTTACCATCAACTCAGAAAATTTTTAGGCGCGGTAAATTTCTATAGACAGCATTTGCCACGAACTGCACTAGTACAAGCGCCCTTGACAGACGCCCTCGCAGGTAAAAATGCAAATGGTAAACGATTGTTGCTATTGAACATGGGCATGGAGAGAGCATTTCAACCCTTGAAGGCCGACTTACGAAAAGCAGTACTCATTACTCATCCGATACCAAAAGCACCTCTGTCAATAGTAGCCGATGTCAGCCATTACGCGTTGGGAGCCGCACTGCACCAGAAAGTAAACGACAAATGACATCCTTTGGGTTTTTTCTCACGTAAACTTACAGACCCACAAAGAAAGTGGAGCGCATACGACAGAGAACTATTAGCGATATATGAAGCTATCCGGAACTTTTGCCCTTATGTCTACACCGTTACGGTATACACCGACCATAAACTGATAACCTTTGCATTCAGTAAGTCGCAGGATAACTGTTCAAATGGTTCAAATGGCTCTGAGCACTATGGGACTTAACTGCTGTGGTCATCAGTCCCCTAGAACTTAGAACTACTTAAACCTAACTAACCTAAGGACATCACACACATCCATGCCCAAGGCAGGATTCGAACCTGCGTCCATAGCAGTCTCGCGGTTCCAGACTGTAGTGCCTAGAACCGCTCGGCCACCCCGGCCGGCCAGGGATAACTGTTCTCCACGTCAATTTCGCCACTTAGGAACATCAGTCAATTTGCTACAGATATCAAGCATATCAAGAGAGCCAAAAACATAGTCGCCGATTTCCTGTTGCGGGTCTCGGTTACATCACAAACCACAGACAACGATAAATTAGCTGCAGCACAAGCTAACGACGCACAACCCCAACAGTACATACAGGACCTAACAATCGGACTTCAGTTAAAATTAATCCAGCCCGTGGGCGCGCATGTGAAGATATGGTGCGACGTAGCTACGAACAAACCCAAGCCTTTCATGCCAAGGCAACTACGGAAAGAGGTTTCCGACAGCATACACGGACTCAGGCATCCGGGTAGCAGAGCAACTATCAAACTACTCACGGAACGTTTTGTCTGGCCGAGTATAAGGAAGGATTGTCGAAGTTGGATAACAACATGCATGCTGTGCCAAAGGAACAATATTGGACGGTATGTACATAAAGCAGTTGGAGATTTTCCCTTGGTACCAAAGAGGTTCTCCCACGTTCATTTGGACATTGTGGGCCCTCTACCACTGGCGGAATGCTACAAGTATTTGTTGACATCAGTCGACCTGTATACAAGATGGGCAGAAGCTTGTCCACTATCGGACATTTCAGCAGAGATGGTAGATCGAGTAATTTTGGCTTCTTGTATCTCCCGTTTTGGATGTCCACTATACGTGATAACCGATCAAGGACGACAATTTGAATCCACTTTGTTCCAACAATCAGCCAAGCTCTGTGGATTTCGCCATCATCGCACCACCGCTTGTCACCCAGCAAGCAATGGCATAGTTGAGCGGTGGCACAGGACATTAAAGACAGCACTGATGCGGCATAAGGACAGCCTGACTTCAGCGTTGCCATTGGTGCTGCTAGGTCTCCGAAATGCCTGCAAATCAGACCTAGGTGCATCCATGGCTGAACAGGCTTACGGAGAGAACCTCAGGCTGCCGGCAGAATTTTTCGTTGAACCGATGGAAGCGACAGCGGGCGACATGCCTTACGTCTTACAACAAGTCCGCAACCACATGGCACAGCTACGACCGACACCTGGTTCTCGACATGTCACCAACACGCCATTCGTTCACAAGCAGCTTAGCGATTGCCCATTTGTGTGGCTGAGGACAGACGCTGTACGAACACCTCTCCAGCCGCCATATACAGGGCCGTATAAAGTAATCGCGTGAGATGAACATACGCTGCAGATAAATCATGACGGGAAGCGTCAAACAGTTTTCATTGAGAGAGTTAAGCCGGCACACATGTGGCCACCAGCTGACGAAGAAAATCAAGACACCAGTGGAGAACCGCCGCCTACACAAAATGGCGAAAAGGTGTTGCCCTCAGAGAGCAACACGCCAAAACCAGAAGCAGGAAACCACATCGGAAGACCCACCGTTCTCAGAGAAGCACTCTAGGGCGGGCGGAATTATAAAATACAAGTATCCTTATGTGCCCAGAGCTCCGCTCTGCAAAAGGGGGGGGGGGCTATGTAGGAACCGCCTAGTGACACAACGAAATCGCACAGTGGACTTCGGCATTTATTCTGTGAAGAATGTTATTTACGATGTGTTTTTTGGTTTTGTTCTAGCGCCACCACTTTTTATGTATCTGGGCTTTGTTATTTTTCTGTGTTCAACGACATGCAAAAATAAATTTCTATTCTTGAACGCATTTCTCTCTCTCGAAAATAATTATTAATTAGCCTCAGTGGCTTTAAGTTCAATGTTTATGGTGATACCTTGGTAACAAAACTGGAGTGTTGTGGACATGTGCAAAAGAGGATGGGTGTTAGAATGAGGAAGCTATGAAGAGAAATGAAAGGAAAGTTGCTATCTGATGGAACATCTCTGTCTCGCAGAGGCAGGTTGACAGAAACTGAAATAGACCTTCTTTAGAGTTATTGTGGACTGGCCATTAGACGAACTGCACCTCTGAATGATGTTACAACAATGAGAAAGCTGTATGGGACACCTACTTTCATAAGTTGTCCACAGAATGTTTTTGTAGGACTCAATACATTAAAAGTTGATGTACTAGATGCAGTGATATGTTTCAGTGATGGATAGGAAGGTTGGAAGTTCTGATAAAATTAGTCACAAAATGCTGCTCTAATATGGAAATCAATTGGTTGCGTGTGACAGACAAAGGTGCATGAAGCAGAAAGATTCGCTCTTCAAGTTACCAAAGAAGCAAGAAGTGCTAAAAGGTATGCCAAGAGGAATATTGAAGATGAAGAAATGCTGCAGGATGAAGACTAGGCTTCAGGAATGTTCTGAGGCACAGTTTAATTGGACTAATATCCTCATTCGAAAGTTTTATTTTTCTGAATTCAGGTACAAATATTTCCTAAAGTTTATAAAGAATTGCTCTAATTTTTTTCTGTAACTTGCAACTGTCCGTACTTATGTAGTAGACCTAAGCTTCATTGCAGAATCAACTAAATTATAGAAAAAAATAACATTTTTATCAGAAAAAAATTATAAAAATAAAATGTAAGATGTGATATTTTTTATCCTTGTAATATACATAATAGATGGAATTAAATAGGCTTAGTACCTCATCCATCATGTCATGCATATCTGGTAAAAATTTGGTCTCCTTCAAATGTTTAACATTGGATTAAATAGTACCCCAATTTGCGGAAACATTTTGGAAAAGTAATTGCATCAATTTCTTTGTAATTTTTGTAATAGCCCTAAGCCCATTCAAAAATATTCAAAATACTTCTAATTTGTTTAGAAAGTGTGCTGCATTACCTGATATCAACAAAAAATCTGTAAAACATATACATTATAAACAGTGCCTGAAAGAAATAGGTGTTGATTTTTAGGTAATATTGAGTCAGAAAAGTACCCTGTATCCTTAAGGATGCATAGAAAAGAAAGGTTAGATTAGTTCATCAAAATATTAGAGGACTGAGTAATAAGGCAGAAGAACTTCTTGTCTGTTTGGTAAAATTAGAGAGCTTTGAAAAGACAGACATTCCATGCCTTTCTGAGCACCAAATAACTGCAGGACTCAATAAGTTAGATATAGAAGTTTACGCTCTGGCAGCTAACACATGCAGAACTAATGTGGATAAAGGTGGAGTTGTTACATATATTAACACAAGTTCCAAAAAAGTGAGACAACTAAATATTATAGCAATCAGTACACAGAAGTGTGAGCTTGTGAATTAATACTCAAAAATTGTTTAGTTTTAGTTGTAACTGTATATACTGTTGGCCATTAAAATTGCTACACCACGAAGATGACGTGCTACAGACGCGAAATTTAACCTATAGGAAGAAGATGCTGTGATATGCAAATGATTAGCTTTTCAGAGCATTCACACAAGGTTGGCGCCAGTGGCGACACCTACAACGTGCCGACATGAGGAAAGTTTCCAACCGATTTCTCGCACACAAACAGCAGTTGACCTGCGTTTCCTGGTGAAACGTTGTTGTGATGCCTCGTGTAAGGAGGAGTACCATCACGTTTACGACTTTATAAAGGTCGGTTTGTAGCCTATCGCGATTGCAGTTTATCCTATCGCGACATTGCTGCTCGCGTTGGTCGAGATCCAATGACTGTTAGCAGATTTGGAATCGGTGGGTTCAGGAGGGTAATACGGAACGCCGTGCTGGATCCCAACGGCCTCGTATCACTAGCTGTCGAGATGACAGGCATCTTATCTGCATGGCTGTAACGAATCGTGCAGCCACGTCTCGATCCATGAGTCAACAGATGAGGACGTTTGCTAGACAACAACCATCTGCGCGAACAGTTCGACGACGTTTGCACCAGCATGGACTATCAGCTCAGAGACCATGGCTGCGGTTACCCTTGACGCTGCATCACAGACAGGAGCACCTGCGATGGTGTACTCAACGACGAATCTGTGTGTACGAATGGCAAAACGTCATTTTCTCGGATGAATCCAGGTTCTGTTTACAGCACCATCATGGTCGAATCCGTGTTTGCCGTCATCGCGGTGAACGCACATTGGAAGCGCGTATTCGTCACCGCCATACTGGCGTATCACCGGGCGTGATGGTGTGGGGTGCCATTGGTTACACGTCTCGGCCACCTCTTGTTCGCATTGACGGCACTTTGAACAGTGGACGTTACATTTCAGAAGTGTTACGACTCGTTGCTCAACCCTGCATTCGATCCCTGCGAAATTCTACATTTCAGGAGGACAATGCACGAGCGTATGTTGCAGGTCCCGAATGGGCCTTTCTGGATAGAGAAAATGTTCGACTGCTGCCCTGGCCAGCACGTTAT
The DNA here is from genome assembly GCF_023864275.1 of Schistocerca cancellata. Classification (NCBI taxonomy): domain Eukaryota; kingdom Metazoa; phylum Arthropoda; class Insecta; order Orthoptera; family Acrididae; genus Schistocerca; species Schistocerca cancellata. The sequence continues at coordinate 401,150,733 of NC_064631.1, forward strand.
CCAGATCTCTCACCAACTGAAAACGTCTGGTCAATGGTGGCCGAGCAACTGGCTCATTGCAATACGCCAGTCACTACTTTTGATGAACTGTGGTATTGTATTGAAGCTGCATGGGCAGCTGTACCTGTACACGCCATCCAAGCTCTGTTTGACTCAATACCCAGGCCTATCGAGGCCATTATTACGGCCAGAGGTGGTTGTTCTGGGTACTGATTTCTCAGGATCTATGCACCCAAATGTAATCACATATCAGTTCTAGTACAATATATTTGTCCAATGAATACCCGTTTATCATCTGAATTTCTTCTTGATGTATACATTTTAATGACCAATAGTGTACATTGGGCTGGTGCATAAGTTCGTAGCATTTTTCCGTGAAGTTAATAAACGCAACAGATACACATAACAGAGACTTTAGTCATCAATAATATTTTCTCCTTCTCTATTTACAACTGTCTCACAATTCTGAGGTAACTTTTGATTCTATGACTGTAGAAATCACATGGTTTTGAGGCGAAGAACTCATTGAACCATGTTCAGAGCACATTTTCATTCAGAAAGGTAGTTTCTTAAAGGTTTAGTGATAGCGTGTGGAAAAAGTAAAAATCTGAGGGCGCAAGGTCAGCTGAATAAGGTCGGTGTGGAATAACTTCCCAATTCAAATCCTGTATAGTGTTTTTGTTACTCTATCAGAATGTGGGCAGCTTTTACATGACATAGCATCAATTTACGCTGTCTTCTTGGTCATTGGCCGTGTATTGTATCTGCAAGACATCTCAGTTGTTGACAATAAATGTCAGCAATGATGGTTTCACCTTAGGGAGGCAATCTGTAGTACACCACAGTGTCACCATTCCACCAGATTAATAACTTTATCGTTTACCAGAGGGCACAGGTCTTTATATGGGGAGTTGCTGCTTTGGTTAGGTCCAACTACTCCTTTCTCGTCCTTATGTTAGCATAATGCATAAAGACACCATTTCTTGTTACCAAGAATGAACCATAGAATGGTTGGTGTTGTTCATGTGTCATTTGATGATAAGCAAGCACAGATGTACATATGACCATCAGCTGATTTTTGTGATTGTGGCTTAGAGTGTGTGGTAACCATAAACCTGATTTTTGAACTTTCCCCACTGCATGTAAATGTCACATGATGATGGAATGATCACAGTTCTTAACACTTGCCAGTTCTCGAGTATACAGATATGGATCATTGTTGATTAATACGTTTTAATGACCTCCACCATACCTCAAAGATCTTCCTGAATGTGGTAAGTCACTTCCTGTCATACTTCGTCCAATGTCACTATCCCCATACTGAGCTCAAATGTGTCTGGCTGCCTCAGATCCTGCAAACAGAAGAATATGTCGAAAATATTCTTATTTCTCCACTTGGCATTCCATTTTATAGCCTCCACAGCTCTACTCACTATCTCCAAATGACTAAATGAGAATATCTAAAGTCAGATAGTAACAGTGAACTACAAATAGCAACTGGAATACGAACATACAAAACAGAAACACTACGATCTGGTGAAAAACATATTAGATCCCCACTGGGAATATTTGAAATGTTTATGAGGAATCTGGATTCTTTGCTATGATGTGACTTCAGCGTAGATTCTCTAATGGATTCTGATATTTTGATCCTACACTTTGATCTCAATAATCAACTTTCTAATGCAAATGGATCAAGACATTAGGATCTCAATAGATGAGGTTTTTCCTGTTGAAGCTCAAAGCAACAAAGTAACTGAAACTTCCTGGCAGATTAAAACTGTGTGCCCGACCGAGACTCGAACTCGGGACCTTTGCCTTTCGCGGGCAAGTGCTCTACCAACTGAGCTACCGAAGCACGACTCACGACCGGTACTCACAGCTTTACTTCTGCCAGTACCTCGTCTCCTACCTTCCAAACTTTACAGAAGCTCTCCAGGAGAGCTTCTGTAAAGTTTGGAAGGTAGGAGACGAGGTCTCCAGGAGAGCTTCTGTAAAGTTTGGAAGGTAGGAGACGAGGTACTGGCAGAAGTAAAGCTGTGAGTACCGGTCGTGAGTCGTGCTTCGGTAGCTCAGTTGGTAGAGCACTTGCCCGCGAAAGGCAAAGGTCCCGAGTTCGAGTCTCGGTCGGGCACACAGTTTTAATCTGCCAGGAAGTTTCATATCAGCGCACACTCCGCTGCAGAGTGAAAATCTCATTCTGGAAACATCCCCCAGGCTGTGGCTAAGCCATGTCTCCGCAATATCCTTTCTTTCAGGAGTGCTAGTTCTGCAAGGTTCGCAGGAGAGCTTCTGTAAAGTTTGGAAGGTAGGAGACGAGGTACTGGCAGAAGTAAAGCTGTGAGTACCGGTCGTGAGTCGTGCTTCGGTAGCTCAGTTGGTAGAGCACTGGCCCGCGAAAGGCAAAGGTCCCGAGTTCGAGTCTCGGTCGGGCACACAGTTTTAATCTGCCAGGAAGTTTCATATCAGCGCACACTCCGCTGCAGAGTGAAAATCTCATTCTGGAAACAAAGTAACTGTTTACCCAGCAACAAATGCTCTCTCTGATAGTAATGCACAGTTAGTTACGATAAATAGGCCTAACATGGTGCATTGCAGTATGAATACTCATCAGTGAAAATCATTTATAATAATTAATGTCTCTAGGACAAATGTTTTTAACAATAATTTACAAGAGTGACCTGAGATGAAATTTATACTAAACCAAATGCTAACATGACATTTAATTTATTCCATGATAAATTCGTATCATTATTTGAAGTAGCTTTCCACATAAGCTTATTAGAAAGGCCATTAATCTGCCAAGTAAAAAATCACAGATCACTAGAGCAATTAAAGTACCTTGTAAAAGGAAAAGGAAAATGTGTCTGTAGGCAATAACAAGTGGAGATCCTGCAGTAGTTGTACACTACAAAGAGTAATCAGAATTAAAAAGAAAGATTATTGAAAACTTAAGGAACTTACACGTAATGGCAGAAATCAGTAATTCTGATAGCAGACGTAGGGCTATATGAAATGTAGCGAAATGAGAGAGAGAACAACCAGCCACAAGACAGGATAACAGCACTACTGAACTTAATGGAAGGGCTATAAATAAAGAGTAACAAGTAGCAAATATATTTAATAATCGTTTCTTAAATGAAGTAGAAACTGTAGGGACAAACAGTTCCAGAGAAAAATCACAGCATGTGTTGAAAAATAACTCTCATAAAGTTAAGTCAGATGAATGTATTACCAATTTCTCCTTCTGAAATTAAGAAAATTATACATTTTCTCAAAAATAAAAGCCCATCCAGCTTTGATGGTGTTTCCAATAGGGAACTGCCCTTTTGCCCCCATATAATAAGCCCAGTTATATCTGAAATGTGTAATGCGTCACTAACTCAAGGTATTTTTCCAGAGAGACTGAAATAAGCTGTTGTTAAACCCCTCTTTAAGAAAGATGATAAGAGATATGCCAATAACTGCAGACCTGTTTCACTGCTGACATTCTTTTCCAAAATCTCTGAGAAGGTGATGTATTCTAGAACAGTATCTCACCTTAGCAACAATAATATCCTCAGCAAACCACAGTTTGGGTTCTACTGAGAATGCCGTTTACATGTTCACTCAACAAATTTCACAAGCATTAAATAATAAAACATGAGCAGTTGGTAATGTCTGCAACATATCTAAGGTATTGGAGCGTGTGGATCACAGTATTCTCCTAGATAAATTGAAGTTTTGTGGGATCGATGGTATAGCCAGCCAATGGATAATATCATTTGTAACCATATGTAACTAACAGAATGCAGTACGTTTTGCTTTGTAATTCAATCAAGGTAGTCTGATGATATAATTACGACTAAGGAGAAATCACGTGTGGATTTTCAAAAGGCTCAGTCTTAGGTCCATTATTGTTTTTTCATGTATGTAAATGATCTTCTGTCTATTATAAAACTAGCAGAATTAGTCCTTCTTGCAGGTGACACTAATATTGTAATAAGTCAAAACATATCTACAGGAACAGAAGGAATGTTAAACAGTGTTGTTAAAAGTGTCAAAAAGTGTCATTGGCTGGTTTTCTGTGAATGATCTCATGGTGTTTTTTTTTTAAGGGAAGAAAGAAACACCTGCAATGTACTCAATTCAGCATGTCTGGGGGTACTACACCAATGATAAGTGTAACATGTAGTGAGTAAACAATAAATATGGTGGAAACTGAAACTTCTTTGTTGTCTATATTCATGAGAATTTACACTGTAAAAACCACATTTCGGAACTCCTAAAAGAAGTTAGATTAGCCACATTCACACTTATCATTGTTGCAATCTTAGGGAGTGCCAAATCAGTAAACTGACACATTTTGCATATTTTCATTCAATAATGTCATTTAGAATAATATTCTGTGGTTACTCATCTTTAAGAAGGAAAATCATCAGTGTTCAGAAACATGATGTAGGAATAATATGTAGGACTCATCCTTGATTATCTTGTAGACATCAGATTAAGGAGTTGGGCATTCTGACTGCTGCTTCACAGTATATTCATTCTCTCATGAAGTTTGTTGCAAATGCACTACACTTCAAAAGGAACGACACCAGCAGGAAAAATGATATTCATTACTTCATACTAAGATTATCTTTAGCACAGAAAGGGACACACAGTGCTGCTACATAATTTTTTGCTCACTTACCTAGTGACATAACATATCTGACAGACAGCAAAGCAGCAAAGTATGATTTGAAAGCAAACTTAAAAAGTTTTTCGTTGACAAATCTTTCCATTCTGTAGAAGAATTTCTGTTACTGCAGTGTGTAAAAGGTGGTGTGTAGGAATTACTCACATTATAAATGTTCAGCATGTAGCCATATTTGCAAATTAATTTGCAACATGAATGTAAAATGACTCATTCCATATGAAAATGATCCATGGGACATGAAAGTAAATTAACTAACTAATAGCAGCAGCTAATAATTTTTCACCAGTAGTCTCGTAGCAATAGAAAGAGCATTACTGTTTGCATTTGTTATGTAGACAGTAAATTATCAGTAAACACAGACCAAGAAAAATTGTTAGTAGTGCTTGGAGATAGTATATTTCTACTAGAAGCTAAGGCTGATAAAATATTGAGAGCTTGTAAAGTCTCAGTAATAGCAGCACATGGTAGTAGCTAGTATTAGCTGATGATGATGAAACCTCAATAGGGACTAGACCTGCTATTGCCTCAGTAATAACAGAAGGTATTTAGACTTAAGTAGTAATCTATGACAGTAAATTCTCTGATGGAACAGATTTTCGCCATTTTTAATCACTGAAATCATTTTGAAATGTTACAAAACATTTACTGTAGCCCCTTTTTTAGAACTGCATTTAGCACTGCAGTACAGTTTTCTTGGATGTCTTCAACTGCATGATAATGGTGTCTTTTTAGGAGTAACCAGAAGTCAGCTGGTGCCAAATCCAGTGAATATGGCAGATAATCCAGGACTGTGATGATATTAATCTGTTAGTAGTAATTAATGATTGTAACATATTGGCATTGATGGATGGAATTGGATTATTGTCTGCAAATTGTTATTATAATCAGTTCAAGTGTAATACAAGATACTTTTATAGACTGTAGATCTAGCAACTGTGGTTGCCTGTCATTTGTAATCACTGTAATAGTTTTTACTTTCTTAACTGTAATATATTCTAAAGTATTTTCTGTATCTATTATTTGTTCTTCAATTGTTGGAACTTTCTGTACTGAAACAATAGTATCAGAATGTTCAACAATTTAGTCAGTTTTTCTTCCATTAAATCTAAATAATCACCAAATGTTCGTACCTTGTTTTTGCTAATGCACAGTGTGTCCCAATTGTGCTAGGGCTGGATATGAAAAATGAAAATCATGGATTATGTTCACAAAATCACTGTATTAATTCAGAATAGTCTCCCCTGAATCAATACACAACTGAAATCATTTAAAAGTAGTTGTGAAACATTTACTGTAGCCCCTTTTTTAGAACTGCATTTAGCACTGCAGTACAATTTTCATGGATGTTGTCAACTGCATGATAATGGTGTCCTTTGAAGAGAAACTAGAAGTCAGCTGGTGCCAAATCCAGTGAATATGGCAGGTAGTCCAGGTCTGTGATACATTTGCTGGTCACACACTCGTGCATAATCTTTGATTTGTGGGCTGGGGAATTGTCAAGGAAAGTGAAAAGGTAACTGCATCATGCTACTCATGTCAAATTTGACGAATTCTCGGCCACAAACATGAAGCTTGATGTTGTCTCAGTGCTCCACTGCTGTATTTCCGATTAGTGTCACACATACCAGGATGACTGCTGCTGTGATGCTAGTGCTTTGATATTTTACATGGATGTTGCCGAAATTTCGAGGATCATAATGCTGCAAACTGCGACAAGGTAGCATAGCAGTTTGGAATTTCACACAGGCAGTCCTAAAGGAACTGGGACACACTGTGTATAGAATGCCTTATCAAGTCTATTCATCCTTTCATTCAATTAAGAACTTATTTCAACTAGTATTTTGTTCGTTTTTGAAAATCTGTTAGCTAATTGAGTAAATTTGTCATCTATTTGAGAAACCTCTCGTTCATGGCTGTTGACTGCTGTGAAAGTGCCTATGTTGAATTTGTTGATTGCTGTGAAGGTGCCTGCGTTAAAGGGAATTAGTACAGAATTTTTTTTTACGTTTTCAGATTTTTATCTTATTAAAAAATCTGCAATTTTCCGAATGAAATGATATATATATCACTTATAAACTCACATTGGAAGTATTTTATTTTATTATTTTAAGCATAATCTACACTGACATCTCGTTGAAATCGGGTTTTCTGCCGGATATCAGCGTCTTCCAAACACGATATTTCGACGTCAAGTAATGACGTCGAAATATCGTGTTTGGAAGACGCTGATATCCGGCAGAAAATCCGATTTCCACGAGATGTCATCAAATCGCCGGGAAAGTCTAAGAAATTACATAATCTACACTGGTTGAAAATGCTAAAAGTTTTACGTGAATTACTTCAAAATTTAATAAAATCGGTAACTTTTTATATCGAAGGCTGTGGATTGCTGTGTTATAAAGGTTAAATTACGTGTTTATATTGGTAGGACTGTCAAGAACAGTATCATATCGTTTCATAGTATAAACGCGCGTTGTATGTCGAAGTGCGAACGTTTTTCTGAGTAAAAGTAACGAATAGGTTGGTAAATCTCTCAAAAAGTAAAGTATGACTCCAAAACGAAGTGGTTTTAAGAAACGTGTGTGTCATGGTAATAGATTTTGAATAACAACATATGGCGTGTAAAGCTACAGACAATGAAATACAGGCAAACTCGTCAGTATCTAGAGAGACACCCATCAGTCCTTTGAAGATTCAAATAGAACGTTGTGATACACTGTTTTCTCAAAACGAGAATGATGTAAATGGTAGATTTACATATCCTAACAGGATGTTAGGTGAATGTGTGTGTTGTAAAATATGTGGAGGGCCAGTTAGTTTACATGAAGACAGTGAGGTATCAAATTGACTGGGCAGGAAACTTATAATTAATTGTGCCAGTTGTAAATATACTAATTCATTTTGGAATTCTGATAGGTGTAAATAATTATTTTTAAGTAAATGTTAGGTGGTTTTATGGACTGAGAGCTTTTGGCAAAGGACACACTGCAGCAGAAACAATGTGTGCCATAATGAATATACAATGCCCACCTTGTAAAATCGACAAGTATGCAGGATTTATTAGGGCTGCTGTCGAATCTGTTGCATGTGATTCAATGAAGGGTGCTGCAAACGAAGCTGTTGAAATAAATAATGGTATGACTGACATACTAGAACCTTTTGATGGTACTTCGCAGAAGTGCAGCTACAGTTCTAAGAATTCTGTTGCTATGGTTGCATTTGGCTGTCAAGAGAGCAAACGTGATGCCTTAAGTGACTACTATAGCAGGATATTGCTGATTGATATGTTGTTGTTGTTGTTGTTGTTGTTGTTGTTGTGGTCTTCAGTCCTGAGACTGGTTTGATGCAGCTCTCCATGCTACTCTATCCTGTGCAAGCTTCTTCATCTCCCAATATCTACTGCAACCTACAGCCTTCTGAATCTGCTTGGTGTATTAATCTCTTGGTCTCCCTCTACGATTTTTACCCTCCACGATGCCCTCCAATACTAAATTGGTGATCCCTTGATGTCTCAGAACATGTCCTACCAACCGATCCCTTTTTCTAGTCAAGTTGTGCCACAAACTTCTCTTCTCCCCAATCCTATTCAGCACCTCCTCATTAGTTATGTGATCTACCCATCTAATCTTCAGTGTTCTTCTGTAGCACCACATTTCTATTCTCTTCTTGTCTAAACTATTTATCATCCATATTTCACTTCCATACAGGCTACACTCCATACAAATACTTTCAGAAACGACTTCCTGACACTTAAATCTATACTCGATGTTAACAAATTTCTCTTCTTCAGAAACACTTTCCTTGCCATTGCCAGTCTACATTTTATATCCTCTCTACTTCGACCATCGTCAGTTATTTTGCTTCCCAAATAGCAAAACTCCATTACTACTTTAAGTGTCTCATTTCCTAATGTAATTCCCTCAGCATCACCCTACTTAATTCGACTACATTCTATTATCCTCGTTTTGCTTTTGTTGATGTTCATCCTATATCCTCCTTTCAAGACACTATCCATTCCATTCAACTGCTCTTCCAAGTCCCTTGCCGTCTCTGACAGAATTACAACGCCATCGGCGAACCTCAAAGTTTTTATTTCTTCTCCATGGATTTTAATACCTACTCCGAATTTTTCTTTTGTTTCCTTCCCTGCTTGCTCAATATACAGATTGTATAACATCAGGGAGAGGCTACCACCCTGTCTCACTCCCTTCCCAACCACTGTTTCCCTTTCATGCCCCTCAACTCTTATAACTGCCGTTTGGTTTCTATACAAATTGTAAATAGCCTTTCGCTCCCTATATTTTACCCCTGCTACCTTCAGAATTTTAAAGAGAGTATTCCAGTCAACATTGTCAAAAGCTTCCTCTAAGTCTACAAATGCTAGAAACGTAGGCATGCCTTTTCTTAATCTAGCTTCTAAGATAAGTCGTAGGGTCAGTATTGCCTCACGTGTTCCAATATTTCTATGGAAGCCAAACTGATCTTCCCCGAGGTCGGATTCTACTAATTTCTCCATTCGTCTGTAGAATTCGTGTTAGTATTTTGCAGCCGTGACTTATTAAACTGATAGTTCGGTAATTTTCACAACTGTCAACACCTGCTTTCTTTGGGATTGGAATTATTATATTCTTATTGAAATCTGAGGGTATTTCGCCTGTCTCATACATCTTGCACACCAGATGGTAGAGTTTTGTCAGGACTGGCTCTCCCAAGGCCGTCAGTAGTTCTAATGGAATGTTGTCTACTCCTGGGGCCTTGTTTCGACTCAGGTCTTTCAGTGCTCTGTCAAACTCTTCACGCAGTATCATATCTCCCATTTCATCTTTATCTACATCCTCTTCCATTTCCATAATATTGTCCTGAAGTACATCGCCCTTATATAGACCCTCTATATACTCCTTCCACCTTTCTGCTTTCCCTTCTTAGCTTAGAACTGGGTTTCCATCTGAGCTCTTAATATTCATACAAGTGGCTCTCTTTTCTCCAAAGGTCTCTTTAATTTTCCTGTAGGCAGTATCTATCTTACCCCTAGTGAGATAAGCCTCTACATCCTTACATTTATCCTCTAGCCATGCCTGCTTAGCCATTTTGCACTTCCTGTCGATCTTGTTTTTGAGACGTTTGTATTCCCTTTTGCCTGCTTCATTTACTGCATTTTTATATCTTCTCCTTTCATCAATTAAATTCAATATTTCTTCTGTTACCCAAGGATTTCTACAAGCCCTCGTCTTTTTACCTATTTGATCCTCTGCTGCCTCCACTACTTCATCCCTCAAAGCTACCCATTCTTCTTCTACTGTATTTCTTTCCCCCATTCCTGCCATTTGTTCCCTTACGCTCTCCCTGAAACTCTGTACAACCTCTGGTTTAGTCAGTTTATCCAGATCCGATCTCCTTAAATTCCCACCTTTTTGCAGTTTCTTCAGTTTTAATCTACAGTTCATAACCAATAAATTGTGGTCAGGGTCCACATCTGCCCCTGGAAATGTCTTACAATTTCAAACCTAGTTCCTAAATCTCTGTCTTACCATTATATAATCTTGCTGAAATCTGTCAGTATCTCCAGGCTTCTTCCATGTATACAACCTTCTTTTATGATTCTTGAACCAAGTGTTAGCTATGATTAAGTTGTGCTCTGTGCAAAATTCTACCAGACGGCTTCCTCTTTCATTTTTTACCCCCAATCCATATTCACCTAATACGTTTCCTTCTCTTCCTTTCCCTACTATCGAATTCCAGTCACACATGACTATTAAATTTTCGTCTCCCTTCACTATCTGAATAATTTCTTTTATATTCAAAAGAATTTCTGATTTTATGTAAAGGCTGCTAGTGGCACCAAAGTTAGTGTCTAGTCACTAGTGAATGAGACAGGAACTGAAGTTGGAGGCAGCAAAGCAATATCTGAAGTGCTTAACTCCATTTCGAAATGTTTCTTTACAAGGGAAAAACCAGGAGAATTCTCCCAATTTAATCCCTGTACCACTGAAAAGATGAGTGACATAAGTATTGGCGTCAGTGGTGTCGAGAAGCAGCTGAAATAATTAAAACTGAACAAAGCTTTAAGGCCTGATCGAATCCCGTCAGATTCCATACTGAATTTTGCGGCTGAGTTAGCCCCTCTTTTAACTATGATCTATTGTAGATCTCTCGAACAGGGAACCATGGCCAGTTCTTCGAAAAAAGCACAGGTCACACCCATCACACAAAGGGTAGTAGAAGTGACCCAAAAACTACCATTCAATATATTTGACGTCAATTTGATATAGAATCTCAGAATATATTCTGAGCCTAAACATAATGAGGTATCCAAAATAGAATGTCATCATCAATGCAAATCAACACAAATTCCAAAAGCTTTGATCATGTGTAACCAAACTTGCACTTTTGTCACATGACATTTGGAAAGCTTTGGATCAAGGAAGTCAGGTAGATGCAGTATTTCTTTATTCCTGAAATGCATTTCGACTCAATGTCTGTGGTGCACTGACCATTATTGTCAAAAGTATGATTGTATGGGGTAACAAGTGAAATTTGTGACTGGATTTAGGACTTTTTGGTAGGGGGACACAGCATGTAATCTTGGATGGAGAGTCATCATCAGATGTAGAATGCCCCAGGTAAGTGTCTTGGGATCCTTTCTGTTCTTGTTTTATATTAATGATCTTGCAGCAATATTAATAATAACATCAGGCTTTTTGCAGGTAAGTAGTTATCTACAATGAAGTAATATCTGAAAGGAAATGTATAAATTTTTAGTCAGATCGCGATAAGATTTCAAAGTGGTGCAAAGATTAGCAAACTGCTTTAAATATTCAGAAGCATAAAATTGTTCACTTTACAAAATGAAAAACACGTGGAATCCTATGACTATAATATCAGTGAGTCACTGTTGGAGTCAGCCAACTCATACAAATACCTGGGCGTAACACTTTATGGGGATATGAAATGGAATCATCACATAGGTTCAGCTATGGGTAAATTAGGTGGCAGATGTCGGATATTGATAGAATATTGAGGAAGTGCAACCAGTCTGCGAAGGAGATTGCTTACAAATCACTCCTGTGACTGGTTCTAGAATATTGTTCAAGTATATGGGACTAACAGGGGATATTTAACATATACAGAGAAGAGCAACACAAATGGTCACATGTTTGTTTCATCCATGGGAGAGAGTCACAGAGGTACTGAAGAAACTGAACTGGAAGACTCTTAAAGATAGACATTAACTATCCCAAGAAAGTCTGTTAACAAGATCTCAAGTACCGGCTTTAAATGATAACTCTAGAAATATACTATGATACACTATGTATCGCCCACGTAGGGACTATGAGGATAAGATTAGAATAATTATGCATGCACAGATGCATTCAGACAATCATTCTTCTGGCACTCCATATGTGAATGGAACAGGGAGAAACACTAATAACTGGTAGAATGGGTCATACCATATGCCATGCAACTCACAGTGGTTTGCAGGGTATAGATGTAGCTGTAGACCCTGCTGGGGAGTCTGTTGTGAAGTGCAAATTGTGTCTGCTGCTGACCACTGATGTCTCTGCCCATCGTCAAATCTCCTCTGCTCAGAGCACCAACAGCTGCTAGCTGCTGATATCTCTGCACACTGTCTGCTTTGCCAACTCATCTCTGGATGCCATTTCTGGTTGCTGAGTGCTTGATGTGTAGATGCTTTGTTGACTGCCAACAGCACCTGCTCATAGTGTTGTGCTACACCAAAGTACTTTGTTATAGACAGCAGGCTGCCAAATGCTGTTAAATTTGATAGATTTTACCTTCTGTGTACTTTTCTGTTACTTCACAGAATATTTTTTATTATATTTTATTTTCAAATTCATACATATCTTTTTTATTGATTTTCACATGCAATGTATTATTAAAATCTTCTTGGTAATGATATATAATTGTGTTATTAGAATTTAAATCTTCTTTGTACTTATTATACTTTGCTAGAAGTCATTTGTTAACATCTAATTGCGAAATGTTCTGCTTTTTTGTTTCTATAATAACAGCTTGTTGATTTGTGTTGTCACCATTTGTTTCTTCTTTGCAGGTAATGGGACGTATTTACAATTCGTTTTCAGTCCAGTTTTTCAGATTTGGACAAATTTTTGATGTAATGAGAATACTTTTACATCACTTAACAAAGTTGTTGCTTTTCTGTTGCGTAAATTAGCTGCACACATAAATGACATGGTGTAATAAATTTTTTCTATACTAATATCAATTTAACTCTTGAATCATTGCAGATAAGCCATAAAATCCACTATCTAGTAGTATTTTTCACTGAAGTTGATACACGTTTTTAGCTTTTGTTACTGTGTACAGTTGCCTATCGTTGCTCACTGTACTAAGGCACTCAGACCAGATCCACACATTCAGGCCAATCTTGGTGCCATCTGTGTTGGTCCAGTGTGTAGCACTGGAACCAACATTGGCCCAAATGTTGGTACAGCTCCGTTGATTGTTGGTAGTTTGACCAAACATCAAAGAGTATTGGTGCCAATACCAATATGTAGACCACACACTGGCACCACTATTGTTTGTCTTGGTAAACCTTTTGAAATCTGAGGTTTTTTATCATTTGTACTTTCAGGTTGTACATTTGAAAACACAGCATCTTAGGAAGAGTTGAGTAACAGCAAGTTCCTGAGATTTTGGAACTTTACAAGCAACTAATACATTTCTGGGTTCCTGCTATGAGAAACCATAAAAATTGTAATATCACTGTAGATATATAGCAGTCAAAGAGCTATACACTTGCTGAATCTCTTTTTGTAATTGTGCCTGCGCAGGGTAAAAATTTGATACATCGTGCCATTTCCGAGTTATTTAGCATTGAAGTTGGCCAACCAGATCGTTGCACATCCAAATTCAAGCAGCCTGCCAGAGGCAGTGCCACCAGACATGTTCCTTGTCTGGTTTCGCCAAAGCAAAGAAATGTAGCTTTTGCTCTCTTAGCTTAAATTTATCACTTCTGAAAAAGAAACCATTTAACTGGCAATGAGAATTTCAGAAAGTGGTAGCTAATGGACCCAAAGATATCTGTACATAACTGCATTTTATTGCTTGTAAATGCTCGAATTTTCAAGCATCAAGACCAGATTGGCTAACTTCAATGCTAAATAATTCCGAAATGGCGCAACATTAAGCACTAACATTCTGAAAATTTTGTGTTAATGAAGAATCCTGACAAAGGCCTACAATATACTTTAATCTTTTGCGTTGTCACTGAAAACATAGTTGCTGGATTGAAGGTATGAATTAAGTCACTTTTCTATGAGTATTGTAAAGTAAGCAATTCGGTTTTTGAAAAGCTGCAGTAACTGTTTTTGTTCCTTTCTGGTAAACTGAACAAAGCATGTTTTCACATTAGGAAATATAGATTACAAACAGAGAGGCTTGTAACTTCCTATGAGCAGATAGTTACTTGTTAAATATTGTAACTTCAAATTATATTAGGAATCACGCCACTAGCTCATGGGTGTCACACTGGAAAATATTGTGGTAACTGAACCATATTTCATCGAGACAGCTACTCATCATCTTCAGATGTTTACTGCCATGTTGCTGCGGAATTCGTATTTCCCCTACCTAAAAGACATTCCATTCCAAAGATATCTGCTCCAGTTCACAGTCAGCCAATGAGGTTATGATCAACCAATGAAAACGTTCTGATACGAGTGGTGTATTGTGTAGATAAAATGGAAATGAGCGTATGACATTGTTGGCTGGGAGGCCCCAACTGGGGAAGTTCAGCTGCCAGTGCAAGTTTTATTTCAGTCAATGCCACATTGGGTAACTTGTGTACCAGTAATGAAGATGAAATGATGAGGACAACACAACACCCAGTGCACGAGTGGAGAAAATCTCCAACCTGGCTGAGAATAGAACCTGGGCCTACTTCCATGGCAGGCAAGCACGTTACCACCCAGCTAAGCAGGTGGACATTGTGTATATTACTTTGGTTCACATGGTTTCAATGTGGATCAAATGTGTAGTGTTCTGCAGTGTTTGTGAGAAGTTTTATTAAACAGTCATAACTTATGGAAACATATGTGCGTTTGCCATTGTGACAGAAAGACAGATAAAAAACGTCAGATTTGTGGTGGGTCTCAAAACACATGGAAAAACACAGGGTACTGTAATGTTGTAAATGTATCTACAACAGTAATGTATTAGTTTCTTTAAGAATGTACTTACCACATATTCTGTTTCTTTGTTAGTAATGTATTAGTTGCTCTGCTGCATGAAAATGCTTACCACATACCCTATTTCTGTTTGAAAGTGTTATGCAGAGAGTGTAAAGTTTGAATGTGTTCGAAATGGTGAGAATTAAGGTCCCATTAGGAAAATTCACATGGAAAATAAATGGTGATCAAACCAGAGTTTGTCTATGGCAGGTAAGGAAACTTATTTACAGCCTTTTTTGTTGTATTTGTAATGACAGCATTTCCTACCTTTGTGGTAGAAAACTTAGGTGTCGGGCCATCCAATAAATTAGTCTTTTGCTTGGATCATATTTACAGACTTGTAAACAGATTGCCACTTATTAACCTAACTTAGATCATTTTGATAACTGTCACCTCAGCCAGCATTCCATGGGATGGTGGTGGGCATTATCACACTATAGCCATAGTTTATAGAATAAAAGAAAGGCAAGAACAGTATTTGTAAGTACCAGTAATTAATTGCTTGTACCTTACATATAGCTTATCTCATTGTTTACAGTCTTTGGTGCTGTTAATTTCCCCCCCCATTTGTGAATCAGTGTGATATTGATAGCACACTCCTCCTCCCCCTCCCCACAAAGAAAAAAGATAGTTGTCAGATAGAAAAATCAAACTCATGTCCTCATTATGGTGTAAAGTCTTTGCCCAGATATACACTCCTGGAAATGGAAAAAAGAACACATTGACACCGGTGTGTCAGACCCACCATACTTGCTCCGGACACTGCGAGAGGGCTGTACAAGCAATGATCACACGCACGGCACAGCGGACACACCAGGAACCGCGGTGTTGGCCGTCGAATGGCGCTAGCTGCGCAGCATTTGGGCACCGCCGCCGTCAGTGTCAGCCAGTTTGCCGTGGCATACGGAGCTCCATCGCAGTCTTTAACACTGGTAGCATGCCGCGACAGCGTGGACGTGAACCGTATGTGCAGTTGACGGACTTTGAGCGAGGGCGTATAGTGGGCATGCGGGAGGCTGGGTGGACGTACCGCCGAATTGCTCAACACGTGGGGCGTGAGGTCTCCACAGTACATCGATGTTGTCGCCAGTGGTCGGCGGAAGGTGCACGTGCCCGTCGACCTGGGACCGGACCGCAGCGACGCACGGATGCACGCCAAGACCGTAGGATCCTACGCAGTGCCGTGGGGGACCGCACCGCCACTTCCCAGCAAATTAGGGACACTGTTGCTCCTGGAGTATCGGAGAGGACCATTCGCAACCGCCTCCATGAAGCTGGGCTACGGTCCCGCACACCATTAGGCCGTCTTCCGCTCACGCCCCAACATCGTGCAGCCCGCCTCCAGTGGTGTCGCGACAGGCGTGAATGGAGGGACGAATGGAGACGTGTCGTCTTCAGCGATGAGAGTCGCTTCTGCCTTGGTGCCAATGATGGTCATATGCGTGTTTGGCGCCGTGCAGGTGAGCGCCACAATCAGGACTGCATACGACCGAGGCACACAGGGCCAATACCCGGCATCATGGTGTGGGCAGCGATTTCCTACACTGGCCGTACACCACTGGTGATCGTCGAGGGGACACTGAATAGTGCACGGTACATCAAAACCGTCATCGAACCCATCGTTCTACCATTCCTAGACCAGCAAGGGAACTTGCTGTTCCAACAGGACAATGCACGTCCGCATGTATCCCGTGCCACCCAACGTGCTCTAGAAGGTGTAAGTCAACTACCCTGGCCAGCAAGATCTCCTGATCTGGCCCCCCATTGAGCATGTCTGGGACTGGATGAAGCGTCGTCTCACGCGGTCTGCACGTCCAGCACGAACGCTGGTCCAACTGAGGCGCCAGGTGGAAATAGCATGGCAAGCCGTTCCACAGGACTACATCCAGCATCTCTACGATCGTATCCATGGGAGAATAGCAGCCTGCATTGCTGCGAAAGGTGGATATACACTGCACTAGTGCCGACATTGTGCATGCTCTGTTGCCTGTGTCTATGTGCCTGTGGTTCTGTCAGTGTGATCATGTGATGTATCTGACCCCAGGAATGTGTCAATAAAGTTTCCCCTTCCTGGGACAATGAATTCACGGTGTTCTTATTTCAATTTCCAGGAGTGTAAGATATAATTACATTGATTTTAGTTCAGGATTAAATGTGTTTTCCTAAGAAAGGCAATTATGTAAAATTTTTAAGTGACCATTAAATTATCATAATTGATAATTATATATTTAGAGTTTCAAGCAGAAGTCTGGACATTACAAAAAGCAGGACACATCTCTTGTGATCACTGTGGATGGCAATGCAAGCTGTGATGTCCTCCCATGCTGGTGACAAGTTTCGTATGTAGTTTCGTGGTAGGGCTTTCAACTGACCAGCACAACTGACAGTTGCAGGATGGTTGTTGGTGCATGTGAATGTGCTGCAGTATTTCTCCCCAGAACACCCACCCCTGCTAGATGGGAATTAAGGCAGGGGAATGGGCAGGCCAGCTCATTCACCAATTGTCTTCTCATTTCGAGATCTCTTGCACCTGTACTGTTTGATACAGCCATGCATTGTCATCAACGAAAATGAAGTCAAAGCCGAATGCACTCCTGAAAACACCAACATCTGGAAGGAGTAGAGTGTCACAATGATGTTGCAACATTATGACTCTCTACACCATAGTAAAAATGTCACAAAAAGATGGATATTCGACATTGTTCCTGGGTGCATTGCGTGTGGCCTCAAGGTGGGAGGACGTAATGCACCGCAACAACATTGCCTAACATGATAGTTTTGGTGGTTTAGTTGTTATGATGGAGGTAGGCACAATGTTGCAAGAGCATACTGCCTCCAAATCTTTGAACACAGTACACTCATGAGTCAAAATCATTCTAACACTGAACTCCTTTCTGATGTTCAGTTTTTCAGGAGCACATTTGGCCTTGACCTCATTTTTATGACAATGCAAGACCACATCAAACAGTGCAGGTGGAGTTCTTGGAACTTGAGGATATTCAGCAAATGGGCTCGCCTGCCTGTTCCCTTGACTTAAATCTCATCGAGCACATTGGAGGGGGAGGGATGCATTATGCATTGCAGCTTGGCCATGTGCACCAACGACCATCCAGCTGTTATCAAATGCATTGGTGAGGGAATGGGATACCCTACTACAAGAACTCCTTACCAACCTTGTGACCAACATGGGATCACATTACAGAGTATGCTTTACCATCCTTGGTGATCACACACCCTGCCTTTTGTAATGTCCAGGGGACCATCATAAATCATAGCGACTTCACAGTAATTATTATCTTTGTATGTAAGTATCATTTCTGTTTATCACAGTATATTTTTTTCCATTACCTTCTGTACTACAGCCAATCAGTCATTTCTATATATAGTTTCATCGAACTGTGTTACTTGGTAGTGGCACATCATGTGGAAGTTATTTTTGTCCTTATATTTTTTGAAGCCAGCGTAGTATGAATATATGGGCCTGTGAATGTTCTGGGACCCTGTTGTTGTTTGCTGTGGCATGAAATTAATGTGTTGTACACTGTGTTGCATATATAACATGGTTACCATCACAAGACCCTGAAGAGTATGTCTATGCTGTCAATGACTTGTTGCTCTTACTGACCTATTGCTTTTATCAACTTGCTGTAATTGTCAACCTGTCATAGTCATCAGACTGAGGATGTTCTCTAGATATTGTATTGCATCATAAATCAGGTGCAAGAGAGATGGCAGATGTCGTCCTGTTGTCAGTTCTTTTAAAGGTGACATTTTCCCAACAATCTGTTGTTGAATGCCAGGCAGAGCAGTGTAAAAGTTTGTCCTTTTCACTCAATTAGAAGCCAACTCAAAAGAAATTCCTGACATTCTCCAAGAAAAACAGGTTGTATCAAAATTTGTGTTAATTCAAATTATGCAGTACATCTATAGTATATTGTATAACACAATGCTGAGATGCTATTTGATTCACAGTTAACCAAGCCACTCCACCATGAACACTTAATTAATAATATGAGATATTAGTTTTGTTTCTTTTTTAAAAAAAAAACTGGAGACTACTCTATGTTAGAGTTGCTCCCTGCATCAATGTATGGGTGATTAAGCTTCATAGAAACATTATTAATGTTAAAACAATCATATTTCATATTATGATAATGCAGCTGGTAGAAGCAAGGCATGTCATGTAGAAATAAAGTAATAATTGTATTTATGAACAATTAAAATTGAAAAAGTTGATACTTTTGGGCAGAATCTACGTTTCATCAGTCTTCTTGTTAAAATTACAGATTGTAATGCCAATGTTGTATGTAAACTTATTGATACAATAATCAAACAATGGAAATTCCAGGATGGAATGTAACAATTTTATGAAAAGAAAGGTTGCTACTCACCATATAGTGGCAATGCTGAGTCACAGATAGGCACACCAAAAAGACTGTCACAAATAAGCTTTCAGCCAGCAAGGCCTTCTTCAAAAATAGACAACAGACACAATCACACACTCACACAAACACAACTCACACACATACATGCCTGCAGTCTCTGGCAACTGAAGCCACACTGTGAGCAGCTGCACCAATGCATGATGGGAGTGGCAATTGGGTGGGATGGGGAGGGGGAGGGACAGTGAAGTGCTGCTGGGGAGTGCATAGGGTCGAGGTAGAGGGGGAGGGGTTAGTGGAAAAGGATTGAAGTAAAAAGATTGGGTGTGGGGGTGGAATGAGGGCTGTGTAGTGCTGGAATGGGAACAGAGAAGGGACTGGATGGGTGAGGACAATGACTAACGAAGGTTAAGGCCAGGAGGGTAATGGGAATGTAGGATATATTGCAGGGAAAGTTCCCACCTGCACAATTCAGAAAAGCTGGTGTTGCAGGAAGGATCCATATGGCACAGGCTGTGAAACAGTCATAGAAACGAAGGATGTTGTGTTGGGCAGTGTGCTCAGCAACAGGGTGGTCCACTTATTTCTTGGCCACAGTTTGTCAGTGGCCATTAATGCGGACAGGCAGCTTGTTGATTGTCATGTCCACATAGAATGCAGCACAGTGGGTGCAGCTTAGCTCGTAGATCACATGACTGGTTTCAGATATCCCTGTCTTTGCTAAGATAGATGTTTTTTGTGACCAGACTGGAGTAGGTGGTGGTGGAAGGTGTGGGACAAGTCTTGCATCTAGGTCTATTACAGGGATATGAGCCATGAGGTAAGGGGTTGGGAGGAGGTGGTGAGTAGGGAGGGACAAGTGTATTGTGTAGGTTCGGTGGATGGTGGAATATCACTGTAGGAAGGGTGGGAAAGATATTGCACAGGACATTTCTCATTTCAGGGCACAACGAGAGGTTGTTGAGACCCTGGTGGAGAACACAATTCAGTTGCTCCAGTCCTGGGTGGTACTGAGTTACGAGGGGAATGCTTCTCTGTGGCTGGGAGACTGGAAAGATAAGGCATGGGAGATTTGTTTTTGTACAAGTTTGGGAGGATAATTACAGTCTGCGAAGGTTTCACTGAGATCCTTGGTATATTTCTATAGAGACCACTCATCACTGCAGATACGATGACCACAGGTGGCTAGACTGTATGGAAGGGATTTCTTGGCATGGTAGGGGTGGCAGCTGTCAAAGTGGGGGTATGCTGGTGGTTAGTAGGTTTGATATGAATGAGGATACTGATGTAGCCATCTTTGAGGTGGAGGTCAGTTCCTAAGAAAGTGGCTTGTTGGGTTGAGTGGGACTAGGTGAAGCAAATGGGGAAGTAGCTGTTGAGATTCTGGAGGAATGTGGATAAGGTGTCCTCACCCTAGATCCAGATCGCAAAGATGTCATCGGCGAATCTGAAGCAGGCGAGGTTTAGGAAGGAT
Organism: Schistocerca cancellata; assembly: GCF_023864275.1. Classification (NCBI taxonomy): domain Eukaryota; kingdom Metazoa; phylum Arthropoda; class Insecta; order Orthoptera; family Acrididae; genus Schistocerca; species Schistocerca cancellata. Next base: position 401,171,481 of record NC_064631.1, read on the forward strand.
TCCTGTAGATGGCCCATGAATAGGTTGGCACAGGATGGTGTCATGCAGGTGCCCATAGCTGTACCCCAGATTTTTTTGTAGGAAAAGCCTTCAAAGAAGAAGTATTTGTGGGTGAGGATTATAGTTGGTCATGGCGACTAGGAAGGAGGGTGTCAGTTTGAAATCCGTCTGGGGAAGGGAAAGATAGTGTTCAATGGTGGTAAGGCCATAGGCATTAGGGATGTTAGTGTAAAGGGAGGTTGCCACAATGGAGCATCCTGGGTGGTTGGGTTATGGACCTAAGGAAGCATGTAGAAGTTTGGGGATGGTAGGGGTGAGCAGAGGGATGGACTCAGGGATGGGCCTTAGGATTTGAGGAGTGACTGGAGATCCTGCTGGATTTCTGGAATGCAGTCATTGTGGCAAGGGGAGGGAAAGTGGCGGATGGGGAATAGTGAGGGTGGTGACATCAACAATGCGACAATGCCACATCTATACTCGACCCTGCAGGAGGGGGGGGGGACCACCCAAGAAGAGCTGCCATCTTGAATAAATTTGGCACCAATGTAGACTGGCATCAGACGAACTCCGTTCGCCTACTAATATCGATCAAATTTAAAAATCTCTAATGGTCGTAATCTACTCAATAATCGACATAAGCTTATGTTGAACCCTTAACTCAGTAAGACTAGTATTGAAGTTAGAAACTGTGTATGTGTACTGAGGCAGCGTCACTCATGCCTTACAGTTCATCCAGTATTTGAGACTGGGAATGCTTAGCGACTTGCGACAAACTTCGAACATAATTGCAAAACTTCTCTGAACTATTCTTCACGTACATGCTTAGTGTCAAATATTTAACACAATAATTCATTTGTTAAGTAATCGGAAGTTTGAAGCTGTTTTATGCAAGGGGCCATCAAATGAAGATGTGAAAGTAAGTAAAGCGTTTATTATTTCAAGGGTAATTGTCATAACTGTTAACTTTCATGAAAAAATATTTGCGGTTGCCTGTGAAACCGTGATTGTATCTCGGCATGCATCTCTTCATCTGCAGCAAATCGAAGGCTACAAATGTCTTTCTTCGGTGCTCCAAAAATATGGAAATCACATGAGAAAAGACCGAGACTGTGCAGAGGATGCATAATGGCTTCCCAGCGAAATTTCTGCAGCGTACTTTAAACAACCTTGGCAGTATGTGGCGATTAGTTTTGAAATAATAAACTATTTGCTTTATTTTTTCCATCTGCGTCGTTTTCATTTGGCTACCCTTTATACATGGGAGTTCGATATGTTAAAGAATTGTGGGTTACTGATAAGCACTAAAACACAACGCTTGTGTATCATATAGAAAGGGGCCATTGCACTCATTGAAAGAAAACCGTTTGTCATTGGACAGTTTTTCAACCCATCCCAGTCTACTGTGATATGAGGATTTCTCTCTCATTAATTGAACCGAAATGAGGGGTATGTTTGACTCACTGAGGACGTCATTCTGGTGCATTCACTTGCAGCCTATTACACAGGCTTGCAGCCGCTGCAGCTTGGCCGAGTCTACCGACCATCCAGAGGATGTGCTGTGGCCACACCGAGAAAACGTTCAGCTGTGCAGCTATCTTGTATGGCGAGATATTGTGCACTATGGTGCTCCGGCTGAAGACCTGCTGCTGATCCTGTGGGAACCAGGCACCGCCTGTAAGTACTTAGGCCCATTCAACATGTGGTGTCCGCCTTGATAGCTCAGTGGTCAGCGGGATGGAATGTTGTGTAAAGGGGCCCAGGTTCGATTCCCTGCGGGGTCGGAGTTTTTATCCGTGCAGGGACTGGGTGTTGTGTTGTCTTCATCATCATCTCATCCTCATCGACAGCTCAAGTCGCCGAAGTGGCGTCAACTAAAAGAACTTGCACCAGGCGACTGGTCTACCAGACTATGTCGTATGTTGCTATGTTTGTCATTTGTTGCACTGAGGGGAAAAAAAGCTATTTGGTGTCCTTTCACTTGAGAGAGAAACCCAGTCAGGATGGTCTACGTCATCGAAACGTATATGAGTGAAATAAGGAGCTGTATTTTGTCAAAGGCTTGGAAGGTTATTTCTTGAAAGGGTAACAAGGCTTGAATTGAACAGGTACCTAAGAAAAGATAGACTTCAGGATACTTGTCAAAAGTGGAAACAATAACTGATGACAAATTGATGAAACAATGGGAAAAATATAAAGTCCATAGAAAAATCCCACTGGATTAATGTCAGAAGAGGCTTTTAGTGTGGCTCTTGAAGTGAACATGAAAGAATTTGAAATGGGCCACATAACCAGGCAGTGTATTAACGCCCAGGCTTTTAACTTGCACTGAGACTTGTTTACACAGAGAATTCCAATGAAAAGGTTTCTGGGTACACCTTAGCTCCCAGTAAGCCTTTACTTTCATTTCTGACGCTCTAAAGATTATGAACGCATGGTACAAGGAACCCTTATCTCCTTCATTTACAATCTCTCTGTCTAGTCACGAGCCTTCTAGAATGAGAAGAATATTATTCATGGATTCGGCAAGTAGATTTCAAATTTCTATTTACTGTGTCAATCCTACAAAGTGAGTATTATTTCTGTCTGAATTATTTCACAACTCACAGATGTTACAGTTTTTAACTTCGTTTCAGCTGATTATGACACATGTTGTCTGTGCTTGTTATAATTTATTAAATGGGTATTTGATCCTCAGCATGAACATTCAGTATGCTTGAGAATGATTCTTAATTGACTCAAAACAGACTGCTATAGCAAAACCTGTGGAGTTTAATTTCAGGAAAAATGCCAACCAGTAGCTGTGGAAAAACGCCCGTGCTTCGACGAGTGACGACCCAACCACTCTTCTTGGTACATTCCCTCAAATATGTCTGTCATTTTCAGGTATCGTTTGCACACTGTGGGTAATCGAAAGTGATTCTTTGAGTGCTTGAAAACATGCTCTTTCCAACTGTGATTAGTTTGAAATCACTTATGGAAAACAGATTTTCTAAATGCAAACTAGATGCGATTAATTCTTTTGTAATTTTTACGAAAATTAAGCTGGAATTTCGAAAGCAGCACGTGAATGATATTTCATACTGCAAACCTTATGTTACTAAGTTGCTATGTCCAAAGTTTCATGTTTATCATGGCTTTAATCAGCAAGATATAAGAAGCCAAAGCTAAAACTTTATTCGCAGTCTCAATTTTGCCATCCTCAATTTATGTAGCATTCTTAGCCCATGTTGCAAATTTTACATATTTTTCTGGGGGACTTGAAACGGTATTTGTAAAAGAAGTGTTGAAGATACACTATTTTCACCTTTCCCAAAAATCGTCACCTTTTCAACGAATTTGCAGATTACTGGAAAATATTAGATGAATGAAATTTTGTGAACCATACCGTTGTGAGACCGAGCAATTGCGTATTAAGTTTCATGTTCAGCATGCGTTTACTCTACGCGAGATAAGAATCCAAAGTTTACTTTTTTTCTTGTTTCGGTTTTCGCTCCTAGCTTTGATTCAAATTATCTAACATTGTTAGTCCGCGCTGGATAATTAAACACATATTTTAGGTGGATTAAACAATGGTCTTTCTAATGAGCCCAGTTTGAAAGTTTTGTAGCAATTTTTTTTTCAAAAACAGGTCGAAAGTAGTGCATTTTCATTCTTTTTATAAAATCTTCAAATTTGCAATTAATTTATTCAGTATTTGATAGTGGTACATAAATGAAACTTTATATTTGACAACCTCGTGTTGTTAGGTTACTGCATGCAAAGTTTTACGCTCGTCATACCCTTAGACCCTGAAAATAAAAAGCGAAACTTTGAAATTTTTTCGTGCACCAATTTTTTGGGCGATTTTGTCAAAACTTTTCTGGCTGAATATGGCTAGTATAATTTTTCTCATTATTATTTTTTTCATTGTTATTCTTAAGAGAACACTTAAAGTTGCACAAATTTGTCAAATTCCATTTCTTTCAATAAAATATTGCCAAGATATAACTGCTCAATAGCGCCAGAAATTTACGCTCGCTCTGCGCAAAGTCGCACATGGAATCAAACAAGTGAACTGTATCTCGGTTAGTACTGCTTCGACAAACGTTAAACTATACCAACGTTCATATAAAATTTCATCGAACTCCGTGATGGCCGGGCAGAAAAATGTACTGAAATGAGGCTATTTAAAATGGAATGACCCATTTAGGAACGTTTTGGTGCAATGGAACACATCACACCTTTTAAGGGCATGTGAGTAGCAGTATTTAATTGTTTAGACGTTACAGACTCACTTGAGGTCACCTAGTCTCTTTATCTTAACATTTAGGAAAGTCCGTTATTACAGTGTTTTATGCAGTCATACAGTACTGTAACAATCATGCGTCTATTGTCCGGAGATACTTGACGTGACTGCGGTGGCTTTGGAGGAGCGGGATCAGTGTCTTAGATTATCGAGCATAGATGGGTAGTAGAGGCAGCATACGCCCCTCACACCCAGTGGTTCCGCCAGCTCTGAACTCACGCCCCAGGCATCTGCTGTGATCGTCTACTAAACTTCCAGTAGGGACGTCATTTAAACCCCCATGTGCAAGGCAACTGGAAGCATGTGAACATACATCTTGCCCCTCCATTCCCTCCTCAGTGACCTAAGGCATGGCTAAACAAGCAGGACCACCACAGTATTAATCTGAATACTTACCATGAAACGTTCGTGCAGTGATACTAGCTCTGAAGAGGGGGACGAAGGTCACACATGTCCTCATCTCGAATCTGACATTTCAAATAATAAATGAAGAACCTTTTATCTTTGTTTTTCTGTGTGTGGTTGTGTATAGATATGATCTAATGAATTTTTTCATGTTACAGAAGACAATGATAGCACACACCATAGCCTTCCTACACCATAACATCCCCACTCATGGATGGTAGAGGGTCCAGAGGTGGGGGGGGGGGGGTTGATGGCAGAGGAATTCATGCCGCTATGCAGTGACGTTTGTGCTCATAAGTACCATTCCATGTATATGTGTTGAAATAATAATTCACACTTGCATAGAATTATTATCCTAATGCCTGTTTTTTTTTTTTTTTTTTTGTTTCCCAGGACATTTGAATGATGTCTGCTGGGTGCCACTGCCATTGCTACTACAAGCTCCCAGAAGTGGGATTCAATTCCAAACGAAAACACTAAACCCTTCCCAGGGCCGCTGAATGGTGTGATGAGCTCACAAAGCCGACAGGCTACAGATGATGATCCTGTGTTGATTGAGGAAAGAAGAGGTCACAGAAAAACACTTTACACTTACATGTATATTGGCATGTGTTTTCGTATGTTTACACTTGATGTCGATATTCAAGCAATCTTCTCTAATGTCACAAGGCTGGCAATACGTAACAGGACAGCACATAAGGGCTAGCCATGTCTCTGTTGCTGTTGTTGACGAACAACAACATGGGCACCTTAATCATAGCAGCCACTTGTTGTACATATATTGGAACGTCTTGAGGTGGAATTTAATGACCTGGTCCAATTAGAGCCTAGAATAACTGATAATGAGGTGGACACTACATGGTGTGATACAGATGCATTGATTGTTTAGGTAAGTACTGGTTCATGTAACAATGATTTGCAGTTGTATATGATTCTTATCACCAGTACTTATCTACAGTGTTTTTATAAGAATTCTGGAATCATCAGGAGCGGGTCTTGCATCAACTTCCAGATCATCACGATGATCCTAGCTGGGGGAGTTGATGTCACTGAGACCCTCGTCCTTTGGTAGTTAGGGTAATGATCTATTGACTAGCGGCACTTTCTTGGCCCATCCTATTATTGTCGATGAGTATAAAGTATGTCACACTATATCTTTACCATATTCACAAGTTAGAGGTGGATTTAGGGATACGATATCATAAGACCACATTGACAATTCTGCCACTGGCTATCGAGAGCTGATACGTTTCCTCAATGCTTGGAAGGGGACTTCTTAAAAACATAAATGATCTGCGGTGCACCGTCATTAAGTAGCAGATTTGTTGTTATTCTCTCAGGGGGATAAACAACACTACTGCTGGATCAAAAACACGAGTCACCTAATCTCATATGAATTAAGTTAAGAAGGTCATACATGGAATATTTGCCCTTGGTGACTGAATACATTTCACAGCAGTGAGCGATTAATGCAGCATCTGATGGATTGCTCCACATTTGATCCTATATGTGTAGAGATGCCCACAAAGGCGAATAAGTTTTTAAGACTTGCAAAACTTCTCCACAGAAGTATGCGCCCTTTGTTCTTTATGCTGATTTCGAGTGCCTTCTTGTTCCTGTGCCACGTTGTGAGGGTGATCCCCACTGCCTCACACATCACCCTCACAGAATGACATATATCACATTTGGAAGCATATCACATAGTGCGTTGCTACAACATGAGTTACAATCATTTTGGATCCTATGTCAGGGAAAATTCTGTGAGAAAGTTACTCTCTGAGCTTGAATAACTTGCAAGGACAGTTTGTGTGATCACCCATATTCCTATGATCAACTTGCAGGAAAATAAAACATTAACAAGAATGAAGTTTATTGCTGGATTTGTGGGCTGCCATTAGCTATGGAAACAAACTCCACATAGGTGTCATTGTCATGTAACTGACAAGTTCTGTGGTACCTAAACTTCAAATTACCACAACACAACTTTTTCCAGAATTTGAGTGGGTATGATGGCTTGCTGAGCACTTGGCTGATTTTGGCCTGCACAAGATCAGGTTAGGGTCCCAACTGAGAGTGCAGACAAATATATCCCATTTTCCAAATGAATCACTAAGAACATTACACTCACTTCCTGGGCTGTGCTACGACTGATGCATCCACCACTTCAGAAACTTGCTGAAACCATGCATCAGAAGGATATGGAATCACTTGAGCCATGTATCCTGACGATGCTAAGTTTCAGTTTGTGACAAAGAAAGGGACCTTCCCATACGAATATCTGGATTCGATGGAGAAACTCAACGATACAAATGGTTCAAATGACTCTGAGCACTATGGGACTTAACGTCTGAGGTCATCAGTCCCCTAGAACTTAGAACTACTTAAACCTAACTAACCTAAGGACATCACACACATCCATGCCTGAGGCAGGATTTGAACCTGCGACATAGCAGTCGCACGGTTCTGGACTGACGTGCCTAGAACCGCTCGGACACCACGGCCGGCCTCAACGATACCATATTGCCTAACATAACTGCATTTTCCAGTAATGTTACGGCGAATGCCATAATGGATTGCGGAATATGGACATGTGGTGAGTGTTTGGCAGGAGTTTAACGTCTCTAATTTAAGGGTTATGTAAGACTTTATATGGATACAGTGAAAGGTGGCTACACTGAGCCACAGTGCCAGAGATCGCGCCAGAGAGTTTAGTTCCGCCGCCTCCACTGGCAGTGATTATTGAGAAGTAGCGGCAGGCAGTTCTTGTCGAAAAGCGGTGGTAGGCGGTTCTTGTTCAGATGTAGTGGAGAGTGGTTGTCGTGAAGTCGGAGTGGAGAGTTGTGAGATGTCGTAGTAGTGAGTGTTTGTTCCATGTTTTATGCAGTTGTTTGATGGGAGAGATAGCAGATGTTATTCTAATGGAGATATTGTAATGATCAGAGTGCATTTCGTCAATATATATGAAGGTAACAAAACACTATTTTCTTTTTATTATTTCTGTGTCTTAAATAATGCGACATTACAGGTTCAGTCAACAAAGCATCTGGCTTGTGTTCTTGTATTAGAGTGTAATTCTGGTTTTCTTGCGCAGTTATAGTATTTCTAATTTTTTTAATTACTTCAATATAAATTGTACTTAAAATTTCTTATCTTATTGAAGAAGAACCGTGCCAGATGTGTACGTTGAGTCATACTTCACACACAGAACAGCTACACTTGTGCTTTGGTTTCGTAGGTGTTATAGTTGCTGGGGACTTAATTAATTAATTGTGTTAACAGAAATTTTCTTACATTCTTTGTTGTCATTCTAAGCAGCCAGATTGCGTACTAAAACTAGTCAGGGCCAGCCGTTTACGAGACTAGCGTAATCGGACAGACAGCTACTAAAAAAATTTTCAAGTTTGATAATAATTAAGCCCTCATGCAACAGATGTACACTTACTCCCAGATATTTTCCAGAAATTCCAGAATGTATGCCTGGAAACACGCATGTTGGATCCTGCATGCCAGGGCTTTCATGGGATACCATGTTCAAATGCGCAGAATTTAGCATCAAACACTTGACCGATGTCAACATGCTGCTGTTTTCTGAGCAACTTACTTTGTCAGAAGCTCTTCATCGGATGACAAAACCCAGGAAAGTGTCTCGAGTTGTCTGAAGTTGTTTTCAGTCTCAAATGTTATGTAAGCCAAACCGATCATCTAACATAACTTAAATTTGCTTTTACATTGATCTGTATGTTGTTCTTGGCAGGAACTTGTGTGCCCTTGCTATCTTTGGAATTGTGTGGATATTTTCGCGAAATTCCGATCATGTGCATCCAATCTCATAGATCCTAAACACTTCTTCGTATAATCTTATCATGAAATGTCCTCAAACGGTTCTAAACAATCGTCAGTCCTTCTGCCCTATTGATTTCAGCTTTTCCAAAAGTCTGACAAACTGTGACTTTCATATTCTATTTGATAATTAACATTGGAACCAGGACTATCACCTATGTATAAACTTATCAAAACTTAATGTCAGTTGCAGGAATGGCGACTAGGACGCCCTGGTTTTATCGCAGGTTTCTGAGAAAGCACAACCCATCTTGTAAAGAGGTTGTACAGAAGATTCGTTCAGTCTGTTCCTGAGTCCTGCTTCCATGTTCGGATTTCTGTTAAAACAGGCCTGAAGGAGTAAATAGAAGGAGACTGGAGACGTCGCACTAGTTGTGGAGTTAGTCCACTGGGAAAATGTTATGAGGACTCTAGAGATTGTAGATGAGAATAGCGGGAAGAAAGGCGATCTTATTTTCGCACGACAACGTTGACTGTGATTTTTCAGATTTCGCCCAGTTCGTTGATATTCTGGTTCCTCATTTTATTTTTCACTCTTCTTCAACTAAATTAATCCTGTCTGTTTAATTTAAGCCAGTGGTCACTTTATGTGAAAATTGATACTCATCTATATCAGTCTGGAATTCTGTGATTGCAAATCACCATATACTACTGTATTTATTTGATTTCCAGCTTCATGTTTGTCACCATTTTGTTATGATATGGTTTTGTTTCCGGACCTGACTATGTCTTGAATTTCAACACATGAGTATTGTTGTCCTTGTCAAGTGACGATGCCTCTTCTTCGGCCCTGGTCTTTTCGAAGTATACCTCCCTCTTCAGCTGAAACCTATTTCAGAATTTTGGAAGACTGTGCCTCCTCTCACTTGTTTTCCGTATCTCACATACTCCAGCAGCTCTGTCTTCCAGTCTGTCTCCTAGTCTGTCGTTAACATCACTAAGACTGTCAAACTTTTGTCGATCTTCCCATACTCTACACACTCATAAATTTTTTCATGCACTGTCACCTGACTTCGCCACCTAAACCCTTAGAATAATGAAGATGTTGGCCTATTTTTATTCTGCTGAAAAATAATTCTGTCACTGTGGCACATAACTTTCTGTTCTTTGCTTATATCCTTTCTTCTGAAAAATAAATCTGTCACCGTATTACCTACCTTCCTACTTCTAACGATTTGCGAGTGTGTTAAAACTTTCGCTAATGCTACTATCTTCTATGTAATATTATGAGAAAGCTCTTTCCGTTTCTCTTTGATGAACATTTTGAGATTCAATTTGCCCAACTTCCCTTTCTCCTCACAATATTAAAATTAGAATTCGTCGAATTTTAATCTTATTTGCCGTACTACTGATAATCTCCTCCTAAGCAGTTCTCACTCAAAGATATGAACCAGGAACACTTTTCTGATCAGGAACTGGTCATCACGAGAAGACTGCTTGCGGTTACACATTTCCACTTTTAATGTAGTGCTTTGAATTAGCCGGCCGTGGTGGTCTAGCGGTTCTGGCGCTGCAGTCCGGAACCGCGGGACTGCTACGGTCGCAGGTTCGAATCCTGCCTCGGGCATGGGTGTGTGTGATGTCCTTAGGTTAGTTAGGTTTAAGTGATTCTAAGTTCTAGGGGACTTATGACCTAAGATGTTGAGTCCCATAGTGCTCAGAGCCATTTGAACCATTTTTTTGCTTTGAATTATCTTGCGCATTGGTTTACTGTTGGACTCTCACGCTTGTAGGTGCACCTTGGCATCCCGAGGGCTGAATACCTATCTTCTATCTGTTTATCCCCCTCTCCTCCTGCCACCCCTCCCCCTGGCTAGCCACGTTTTTTTGAAGTTGCCTTAACGACTTCTTAACAATTAATGTTATGAAAGTCAATAAAGTAGAGAAGACTCCTTAAACAGGCATTGATATCAAACTATGGACGCTGGGCGTAAAGACTGCATTATGCAGTAGAGTAAGACGCAAAATAAAATGGGAAGATGGATATCAATTATCTAAGCGTAATAAAGATAAATATTAGTGCAAATCGCTTGGAATATTCCCTCGAATCCCTGCTTCCGAATGCGAGGGGCGCTCTGTAAGTAATGCAACATATTTTTTTTTCTGAAAGCAGGTTGGTTTTATTGAGGATTCCAATACACCATACTCTTCCCCGCTCTTTTGGCTTCAAGACCCTGTTTTTCAACATAATCTCCGTTCAGTGTGACGGTCTTAAACCACCTAACTGGGAGGACCTGTATGCTCGCATGGTACCACACTACTGGTCGACGTCGGAACCAAAGTCGTAGCCGTGCGGGATTAGCCAAGCGGTCTAAGGCGCTGCAGTCATGGACTGTAGTCCCGGCGGAGGTTCGAGTCCTTCCTCGGGCATGGGTGTGTGTCTTTGTCCTTAGGATAATTTAGGTTAAGTAGTGTGTAAGCTTAGGGACTGATGACCTTAGCAGTTAAGTTCCATAAGATTTCACCCACCCAAAGTCCTACTGCATCAATAACCTTCCCATCATCCACGTACTGTTTCTGTGGAGTGAATCATTCCTTAGGGAAAACAGGTGGAAGTCTAAAGGTGCGAAATCCGGGATGGAGGGTGGGTGAGGAGGTAAAAGTCCAACGAAGTTTTGTGAGCTCCTCTCGGATGCGCAGAGACGCGTGAGGCCTTGTGTTGTCCGTTTGTAGTTTTTTGGAGACGAATACGCTGAAGCCGTGTCTTCAATATCCTGAGGGTAGCACAACACACTTCACCTTTGATCGTTGCACCATGAAGAAGGATATAAAAAAAATAATAGTCCCTCCAGAGAGCCAGAAGACCATCACCAAGATTTTACTGGCTGAGGGTGCAGCTTTGAACTTTTCCTTCGGAGGAGATGTGGTGTGGCGTCGCTCCATGGATTGCCGTTTTGTTTCCGGTTGGAAGAGATGAACTCATGTTTCATCGCCTGTGACGATGTTCGACAAACAGTTGTCACGCGCAGCCTCATAACGTGCAGCAATTCTGTACATATGGTCTTCGTTGCTCTTTATGGTCTTCCCTCAGGCGGCGAGAAGTCCGGTGGACACAAACCTTTGAGTACCCCAACTGATGGATGAGTGTGTCAGCACTACCAGCAGTGACATCCAGTCGAGCAGCGAGGTGTCTGATTGTGATCCGGCGATCACCTCGAATGAGAGTGTCCGCACGTTCCAACATTGCAGGAGTCACAACTGCGTGCTGCTGGCTGACACGTAGGAGGTCAAAGAGGTATACGATCTTGTTGCAATGATGAAAGATGACTCGCCCATCCACTCACCGTGATTTTGTTCACTGCCAGGTCTTCATAGACATTCTGCAAGAGCCTATGAATATCTGCGATACTATGGTTTTCGGATAAGAGCAACTCAGTGACAGCTCTCTGTTTGGAACACACCTCCATTACAGACGCCATTTTGAAGGCTATGTATAGCACCGCCACCAATCGGAACTTCATGATACTATAGCACTTGAAGCAGGAATATTCCACGATGTTCCACAACAAATTCTGCGTGTCCTTATCCGAAATTTGCCCCAGAAAAAGAAAAAAAATGTGTTGCATTACCTATTGAACCTCGGTCGTAGTTAGGTCGATAATTTTTTTCATGTTCCACAATCCAAATGAAATTTTATCATGGATCACACCCAATCATTTTCACCGAGTACATCTACCAAATGAATCGAAAAGACGTGTACGCATGGCAACATTGGCTGTGAGTCTCCTTCTGAGGAGTTCGGTAGACTGGTACAAGTCTCTCCTGTTTGATGTTACTTCAGCGATTTACGCACCAATAGTGATGAAATGATGTAGAGAACAACACATCTATCCAGTCTCAAACGAAGAAAATCCCAATCCAGCTGGGAACCGAATACGTATCCCCGCCATCGAGAGTCAGCAACGTTTACCTCAAGACCACGAGCTGTTGACACAAAATGAATTTAATGCACCAAAAAACAAATTTACAGAGCAATGGGCATGAAATCAAATAACACAGCATTGGCAGCAGGAGCAATGGAATGGATCGGTCAGGAGAGCTCAGTGTCTTCGAACATGGATTGGTCAGTAGATGTCAACTGAGTAACAGATCCATCAGGAACATTTCAACCCCTCTGAAGCTGCCAGGGTCGTTTGTTGGTGACGTAGTTGTGAAGCGAAAAGGCGAAGGAAAAAGTTCAGGCAGCTCTCATGTACTGATAGCTAGAGACCATCGAGCACTGCAGAGGGTGGTTGTAAAAAATCACCTGAAATCAACGGAAGGAATCGCTCGTGAGTTCGAAAGTGCTACCAGCAGTTCAGTTAGAACAATGGCAGTGCCTAGGCAGTTAAAAAAAGTGGTGTGCAACGATGGAGCAGCTCCTCATAAGCCATACATTTCTGTACTCAGTTTTAAGCGACCCTTCAGGTTGTGTAAAGGTCAACGGCAATGGACAGTGGGTGACTGGAAACAAATGATTTAGAGTGGCAAAGCACGTCGTACCATGTGGTAATCCAATGGAAGAGTTTAGCAGCCATGTGTATAGTGCCGCCAGTTAAGTACAGAGGAGGTAGCACTATGGTATGTATTTAAATTCGTCCAGCTGCCATCATCAATCGCAAACAATGAGTGTACTTAAAACACTTGTACACAGAGCTCATGTAGTGTCAGATGCAGATAGTTTGCCTGAAGAGCTTGCACACCTAAGAGAGTTTTCAAAGAGAATGGATATTCTACCTGGCAAATTAGCAAGGCACTTGCAATTAAACCAAAGAATCAGGGAGTGGAGAAAGAAGAGAGCACGCCTACTAAATCTTCAGCTTTTCTTCCCTTTGTTGGCAACATTTCCTTCAAAACTGCAAGAATCCTCCACAGTTTCGAAGTGAAAGTGACTTTCCGTCCACCATCGAAGATTTCCGACCTGCTGGGATCAGTGAAAGACGATCTGGTATTGCGGAAGGCGGGAATTTATGAAATACCTTGTCAGTGTGGCATGTCATATATAGGACAAACATTGCGAACAACGGAAGAACGTTGCACTGAACATCAATGCTGTACTCACCTTTTGCAACATAGCAAGTCTGCAATTGCTGAGCATTGCATTTCCACTGGACACTCAATGGAGTATGACAATACAACAATTTTGGCCACAGCAACATCCTTTTGGGACTCCGTCATAAAAGAATCAGGAATCAGTGGAAATTCGCATGACAGACAATCTTATGAACCGTGACAATGGCTACCAGCTAGATAATGCGTGGAACCCCGTCATCCCTAAGATCTGCTCCAGACGAAGACGTCACAGTACTCCGATGGCTGCGGCAATTGACAACGCCAAAGACAGCTGAGTTCTGCAGTTCTACCAGCGAGGGCGCTGCCGGCGGGCAGGGGGGTTCGTCTGTCAGTATGATTTTGACGCATGCGCGGAATACTCGCTGCACGCTATATATTGCGGAATGGAGGGCGTCTTCGTCCGCCCCTCCCCGGTTCTATAAAGCCCTCCAAATCCTCGAACGCCATGCACTCCGCCTCGCCTTCCGCATCCGCCTTCCGTCCCCCACGCGTATCCTCTACGACCTCATCCCCTTCCCCCACCTTCTCCTTTTCCTTGAACACATCCGCACACTATATATTGTCCGCCACCTTGATCCCCCTCACCCCCTGGTGTCTCCCTTCCTCTCCATTCCCAACCAGTTGCCGCGCCTTTACCGTTGTGTCCCTCCCTCTCTTCATCTCCACACCCTCCATCTCCTTTCTCAAAACAACTTCCACCATCTACCCCTCCCGGATGATGAGCTTCGCCCTGACATCTACCCTTCCTACCAACTCTAATCCCCTCTTCCTGCCTCCTCCTCAGGGCTCCCTCTCCTCCCCCTCCCTCCTTCTGAGCGGCTTTCCCCTCCTACTCCCCCCTCCATCTCTTGTGCCTCCTTTCAGTGTCTCTGCGCTCCCTCCTGCCCTGTCTTCCCTTTTCCTCTCCCGCCCCACGTATCTCCTGCCTCTTTGTGAACCCACAGTTGCCCCTCCTCTTTTCATCCCGCCGCTTCCTCAGCTGCCCCATGCTCTCCCCTCCTTTTCCATCCTCTCTGACCTTTCCCTCGGCAGGTCCCACCTGGTAGTTTTACTCTTCATCGTGTGTGCTCCAAGTGGGTTTTAAGTGTGTTGTTTCGGAGTGTTTTTAATACCGTGGCCAACATTTAACCTGTGCATGCGCATTCAGTGTCTTCTCTGTGTTTCAAGAATCGCCAACTGTGTTTTTTAACTTTCTGGTGACTTTTTTAACTGTCCCCCATGAACGTCTACATGTCCATGTCTTTTTACCTCCATTTTCTCCCCTTACTCTGTTTTACGTTCCCCTTTTTTATCTCCTTATGTATGTATCATTTTATTCTTGTTTTAGTTGTTGTGTCTCTCGGCTGAAGAGCGGCGGATTGTGCCGCTGACAGCCCTCCCCTGCCCATATGGGGCAGGGGGATGAAATCACAATAAAGAAAAAAAAAACGTCTTCGTCAGTCTTCGATGGCTCACCTGAGGATGGCTGGCAGTTGTCCAGTTGAAATATCATGGATGGAAGCTAACGACGACCGGCTGCAAGCCAGAAATCTTTTTAAATACACTCCTGGAAATGGAAAAAAGAACACATTGACACCGGTGTGTCAGACCCACCATACTTGCTCCGGACACTGTGAGAGGGCTGTACAAGCAATGATCACACGCACGGCACAGCGGACACACCAGGAACCGCGGTGTTGGCCATCGAATGGCGCTAGCTGTGCAGCATTTGTGCACCGCCGTCGTCAGTGTCAGCCAGTTTGCCGTGGCATACGGAGCTCCATCGCAGTCTTTAACACTGGTAGCATGCCGCGACAGCGTGGACGTGAATCGTATGTGCAGCTGACGGACTTTGAGCGAGGGCGTATAGTGGGCATGTGGGAGGCCGGGTGGACGTACCGCCGAATTGCTCAACACACGGGGCGTGAGGTCTCCACAGTACATCGATGTTGTCGCCAGTGGTCGGCGGAAGGTGCACGTGCCCGTCGACCTGGGACCGGACCGCAGCGACGCACGGATGCACGCCAAGACCGTAGGATCCTACGCAGTGCCGTAGGGGACCGCACCGCCACTTCCCAGCAAATTAGGGACACTGTTGCTCCTGGGGTATCGGCGAGGACCATTCGCAACCGTCTCCATGAAGCTGGGCTACGGTCCCGCACACCGTTAGGCCGTCTTCCGCTCACGCCCCAACATCGTGCAGCCCGCCTCCAGTGGTGTCGCGACAGGCGTGAATGGAGGGACGAATGGAGACGTGTCGTCTCCAGCGTTGAGAGTCGCTTCTGCCTTGGTGCCAATGATGGTCGTATGCGTGTTTGGCGCCGTGCAGGTGAGCGCCACAATCAGGACTGCATACGACCGAGGCACACAGTGCCAACACCCGGCATCATGGTGTGGGGAGCGATCTCCAACACTGGCCGTACACCACTGGTGATCGTCGAGGGGACACTGAATAGTGCACGGTACATCCAAACCGTCATCGAACCCATCGTTCTACCATTCCTAGACCGGCAAGGGAACTTGCTGTTCCAACAGGACAATGCACGTTCGCATGTATCCCGTGCCACCCAGCGTGCTCTAGAAGGTGTAAGTCAACTACCCTGGCCGGCAAGATCTCCGGATCTGTCCCCCATTGAGCATGTTTGGGACTGGATGAAGCGTCGTCTCACGC
The DNA here is from genome assembly GCF_023864275.1 of Schistocerca cancellata. NCBI lineage: Eukaryota > Metazoa > Arthropoda > Insecta > Orthoptera > Acrididae > Schistocerca > Schistocerca cancellata. The sequence continues at coordinate 401,187,713 of NC_064631.1, forward strand.
GGTCTGCACGTCCAGCACGAACGCTGGTCCAACTGAGGCGCCAGGTGGAAATGGCATGGCAAGCCGTTCCACAGGACTACATCCAGCATCTCTACGATCGTCTCCATGGGAGAATAGCAGCCGGCATTGCTGCGAAAGGTGGATATACACTGTACTAGTGCCGACATTGTGCATGCTCTGTTGCCTGTGTCTATGTGCCTGTGGTTCTGTCAGTGTGATCATGTGATGTATCTGACTCCAGGAATGTGTCAATAAAGTTTCCCCTTCCCGGGACAATGAATTCACGGTGTTCTTATTTCAATTTCCAGGAGTGTATTTAGTTCTGTGGAAAAATTTTAAATTTCACGTAAGACATATCTTTATTTTCCTGCATAATTTCCAAGCACATTGAGACATTTGTCATACCGCTTTATAAGATTCAAAAAGCCTTCCAGGAAAAATTCAGGGCGTTGCATACAGAAGAAGTGTTGAACGGCTTGTTAGATGTCAGCAATGCTGCCAAAGCGCCTTCCGCCGAGAGTCCTGTTCAAAGCAGGAAATAGATGGAAGTCACTTGGTGCGAGATCCGGACTGTATTGTGGATAGTGTAGGCGCTCCCAACCGAGAGTTGCAATATGGTTTTGAGTTTCCGTCGCCGTGTGTGGTCTCGCATTGTCATCCAACAGCAGAACGCCAGATCTGAGAAGGCCAGGCAGCTTTTTCCGAATCATCTTTTTCAATTTCGACAGAGTGGAACAGTACCGCGCAGCACTGATGGTTGCATCCTCCAGAAAGTCCAGCAACAAAACTCCTTTGGCGTCCTAGAAAACGGTGAGTAGCACTTTTCTTGCAGACGGAGTGCTTTTGAACTTCTTTCGGATAGGTGATGATGGATGTTTCCAGTCCATGGATACGGCCTTCGATTCGGGTGTGTAATGGTGGACCCACGTTTCATCTCCCATCACAATCCGAAACAGGTCATTGCCAGATTCATGGTAACGCACGAGCTGTTCCAGGCTGAACGCCCTGCGTTGTTCCATGTGTGTCGTGGTCAACTGGCGGGGCACCCATCGTGTTGACACCTTCCTGTATCGAAGAATGTCGTGGATGATCTTGTGAGATCGCTCATGTCTGATTCCAAGTTCTGCGGCTGGTGATACGCCGGTTCGCTTTAATCATTTCATCCACCTTCCTGACTTTTGCATCTGTAGTGGCCATGCGCGTTCGTCCAGGTCTCCGTATGTCCTGCACTTGATGACGTCCATCACTGAATTGTTTGCACCATCTCCGCACCATTTGCATTGACATCACACCTGACCCGCACATTTCAACAAGGCGGTTATGAATTTCTGGGCCTGATACTCCACGTGCCCATTCATAGCGGATAACAGGTCTCACTTCCGCCTTTGACCACTACTTCAAAACGCACCTTCTCTCCATAGTTCCGCGAAAAGACCGAGTGGCTGGGCTCCGCTTTGCGCAGGCACTGCTACAGCGCCATCTGCTTGATCTCGGTCGACCTCTACCCAATGGTGTATCGGTGTCTTGCACGTGCGCGTTCACCTGCCGTGTCGTCTTTCGCCCATATCACACAACTCTGCCCACAGTCGACAGGGGAAACATATTTTCAAACTCTCCCTCGTAATTCGGTACAGTTACCAATTACACTGAAGTGCCAAACAAACTGGTATAGGCATGTGTATTCAAATGAAGAGGGCCTCACCCCGCCTAGTTAACACGTGGTCGTAACGGCTTATGAGTAATTTGGATGACTATTCCGTGTGAAACCTGGTAGGAGATGCGTGTGTGGCATACTTCAGGTTCTAAGTGTGTGACGTAAAGTTTTTCTAGGCCATCTCATAAATTTTGTTTACGGTTCCTTTTTAATCGCGATTTGCAAGCAGCTCGTCCTAACTACTTTGATAAAGAATAAGTTGAGCGTGTGAATGATTGTATAGTGTCGAAAGGAAGAACGAACAGAGGGGTGAGTACAAAGAAAGTAGCTGTTGGTATCGGTCACCCACGTGGTGCCAGCGAGGTACCAGTTCGTTCTTGGAAATTAGTTAAGGTGAGGATGCTTACGTGTGCTGTTAATTGATTATTTGCGTGTGCCGTATCTCACAGGATGTTTTATTTTTTAAGGACTTGCTTTCTTTTGTGAATATGTGAGATGTTAGTTCTGTTTTGTTCCCTCGTTTTTCCGCCAAAGAGAATTTTTGTTATTCGGTCCTAGTAGTAATCTTGGGTGCGAATTTCGATCACTGTCCCAGCAGACAGACCACAAGGGCAGCAACGTAGTCCCATCCTCTTTCCCTGTGCTTAAGTAGAAACGAGATGCCTGTTAGTTTAAGCACCTTCAGTGCGAGACAAAACTAGAAGATATTTGACTTGACTTGTTTGCTGCAATTATTAAATTTGTAAAGTTTTGGGGAATATAGATGATAAATGTCATATTAAGTTTGTAAAATTTCTGTGATCTAGACAATAAATGACCTATAAACTGGATGTCATGGATTTAGTGGTCATTACAAACCCCATTGCTGTGTCGAGAGAAATGTCATGAATTTAATGATCATTACAAACCCCAGTCCCGTGTAGAGAGCAATGTTACCAACAAAGTGGTGTCCTTATAGATCATGATAGAGCGTGCCCTTTACTGAATTGCCCATTTGGTTGTTTGAGCCCTCCCCAGCGTTATCCGTTGCGAAATATTAACATAATAATCATCAGATCATTTAACTAAACGTCGGGCCGGCCTCTTAAATTCAATCCTTCCGAGCAATGTATCAAGTGGGCAAGCACGTGTCAGTGAGGCGACTTGACCACACACAAACGTCCGGCACGCTCTAGCATAGACAGAAGGAAACAGAGGAAGATAGCTACAAAAATGTAACGATGTTTAACTAAACAGAAGGAACCTTTCAACGTATTCTGCCAGAATATAGCGCTGCGATCGGCAACGCCTATATAAGACAACCAGTGTCTGGTGTAGTTGTTAGGTCGGTTATTGCTGCTACAATGGCATGTTATCAAGATTTAAGTGAGTTTCAACGTGGTGTTATAGTCGGTGCACGAGCGATAGGACACAGTACCTTCGAGGTAACGATGAAGTGGGGATTTTTCCGTACGACCATTTCACGAGTGGACCGTGAATATCAGGAAACCGGTAAAATATCAAATGTCCAACATCGCTGGGGCCGAAAAAAGATCCTGCAAAAATGGGACCAACGACGACTGAAGAGAATCACTCAACTTGGCAGAAGTGTAACCCTTCTGCAGACTGCTGCAGATTTCAATGCTGGGCCATCAACAAGTGTCAGTGTGCGAACCATTCAATGAAACATCACAGATATGGGCTTCTGCAGTCGAAGGCCCACTCGTGTACCTTTGATGACTGCATGACACGCAGTTTAACTCCTCCCTGGGGCCCGTCAATACCGACATTGGTCTACTGATGACTAGAAACCTGTTGCCTAATCAGAAGAGTCTCATTTCAAATTGTACCGAGTGTATGGACGTGTACAGGTATGGAGACAACTTCATGAATCCAAGGACCCTGCATGTCAGGAGGGGACTGTCCAAGCTGGTGAAGGCTCTGTAATGGTGTTTTGCGTGTGCATTTAGAGTGACGTGGGACCCCTGATACGACTCAGGTGACGTACGTAAGCATCCTACCTGATCACCTGCATCCATTCATGTCCATTGGCCATTCAGCCAGACTTGGGCAATTCCATCAGGACAATGCAGTAACCACACGTCCAAAATTGCTACAGAGTGGCTCCAGGAACACACTTCTGAGTTTAATCACTTCCACTGGCCACCAAATTCCCTAGACATGAATATTATTGAGCATATCTGGGATGCCTTGCAATGAGCTGTTCAGAAGAGATTTCCTCCCCCTTGTACTCTTACCGATTTATAGACAGCCTTGCGGGATTCATGGTGTCAGTTCCCTCCAGCACTACTTCAGACATTAGTCGAGTCCATGTCATGTTGTGTTGCAGCACTTCTGCAAGCTCACAGCTGCACTACATGATAGTAGGTGGGTGTACCAGTTTCTTTGGCTCTTCAGTGTATTATCTGGTAAGAAGTATTGTGGGGGTAAGAATCACCTAGCTCTTGTATGGATGGGTATGGGGGACAAAAGGTCGGTATATCCTGACATTTAGGCTGTCCTGCATGACTGAGAGTTTTACAGATGGTATTATAATATGTCCCACGGGATATATTTGCTGATTGACACGAGAGGGGGGTGGGGGATGGAGAGTGAGAGGAGGGAGGTTGAAATGGGCAGAGAAAGGAAAGAGAAGGAGCTAGGTAGACAGATGGGTGGAAGGAGATAGAAGTAGGTGACGTACAGACAGGATTGGGAGGATAAGACATACAGACAGACAGAGGAGGAGGAGGAGGAAATGTGTAGACAGGGGAGGAGAAGAAAGACTGAGGAAAGAGGAGGAAATGGGCAGAGAGGGAGGAGGAGATAGACAGAGGGTGGAAGAGGAGATGGAGATGGACAGGCAGAAAGGGGGGAGAAGGAAATGTACTGAGAGAGGTGGAGGAGCAGGTGATTGGAGAGAGAGGATGGGCAGGGAGAGGGGAGGAGCAGATGTAGATAGAAAGAGGAGAAGGAAATGCACAGAGAAAGGCGGAGAAGGAAATGTGCAAAAAGATGTGGATGAGGAGACAGTCAGAGGTGGAGGAGGAGATGGAGAGAGAGAGAGGGAGAGCAAGAGATGGACAGAAGACAGAGGACAGTGAGAGAGCGGAAGGAAAAAATTGACAGAGAAAGGGGGGGACGGGATGGACAGAGAGATGGGGGATGAGGAGGAAATGGACAGAGAGATGGAGGAAAAGGAGGAAATTGACAGACATATGGTGACAGAGGGTGAGATGAACACACACAGAGAGAGGGGGGAGTAGAGAAGGAGATGGTGATAGGGGGAGAAGGAGATGGTGATAGGAGGAGACAGAGTAGATGGATAATGGTAGGGGACTGGAGGATATTATAGCTCTTTTCATATTTGATAACTGTGCAGTATCTAGACGAAAGCAGTTTGTGTGGTATTGTAAGAGTGGTTTTCACTATTCTGAGGTAATCACACACAAAATATGAAAAGTTTTTTTTTGTACTTTGTCACTGAATTGAATACAACTATTCATTGTAATTTAACTAACGTGCGCTGGATTCTTAATTCACGGAAAAATAGCAAAACTATACTTCAAAAAGTTATGTATTAGCTTTATGGAATCCAGCACAATCGAAGAACCTATAACACATCGTAAATAAATCATTAAAATAAAATGTAAAACAAGAATGAACACCAAAGAAAAACGAAATATCTTTTCATTTCGTTAGTTTCTTCCTTTCACGTCTTTACCTGAAAGCGCATGTTGGCTTGTAAAATACGCTTATAACTAGCTTATGAAAGATAAGGGTGACATCAATAATTTATTATCATTCCTATCGCGTTTGAAGGCAGCCTAATCACTAGGATCGATCGTATTAGAGATAGAATGTCATTGCCTTCCTCCGACCTATGAAAAGATTTACTGGACAGTTATAACGGGAACTACAGTTTCAAGTGTATTCCGAACCACAGCGCGAGTACATAGTTTTCGCATTAACAAATATTGCCAGAGGAAAAACGAATGAAAGGTGAGAGATGATTATCCTAGGACTGACTGTGGATCGAACCCAAGGTGTCCGGAAGCAAAATCTGGAACTTTACCACTGAGACCCTAGATCAGTGTCATCATGGTCAAAAGGAAAACAATCAGCACAGCGTATTGGCATACATTGCCTGACAAAGAAAGTGAAGCACATGAAAAGGGAAGGAAACAAAATTAACATCACAGTTTGAGGGATATGTGATGTTATTTAGGTGATTACAAAGTTGAATCAAACTTATGAAGAACTTGGCAGTATGAGCTTTCTTAACGGTATGACATTGCACTCCCTGTGGCCTGGATGCATTGATACGGCTGGGAATGGTGTCATAAAGCTACTCTATCCTGTCCTGAGGCCAGCTGGCCCACAACAGTTGTATCTGGTCCTCGATATCCAGGCTACTGGTATTGAGGCAGAGTTCACATCCCAGCTAGTCCCACACATGTTCTATCAGGGACAAGTCTGGGAACCTTGCTGGTCGCAACATCATGTAGACAAGTAATAGAGTCACATACCATGTGTGGAGGAGCATTGTCCTGTTGAAAAATGGCGCCATGATACTGTCTCATGAGAGGTAATACGTTGGTATGCAGGATGTCCGTCACATACCATTGTGCCGTAATAGTCCCCTCAACCACTACCAGCCATTGAACTGAACTCGTCCAAAACATTGGAAGAATGGGACCTGTGGCCTGGTCTCTGCCAGGAAAGTTCATAACCGCAGTTCATCGCAATGCTACGTCATTCATTATCAGTCCATGCTTCCTGGTCGCGGCGTCCCTCCTAATGCAACTTTTTGTATTCTGGTGTTAATGGCAGCCTACACATTGAACAGTAATTTGTTAGTCCGGTTGCTGCTAGTCTCCCATCAATGGTGCGGGATGACGTAAGACATTACAGGGAGTCCTTTACCTGTTCTCGAATGACAAGCGCAGATGCGAAAGGGTTGCGATGTGCTTTGTACACAATGCGGTGATCCACCCTTGTGGTGGTCAGACGTGGTCGACTGGAAGCCTGGTAATGAATATACCCGTCCACATATATGGCCAGGCAGTAGAACATTGGGCCACTACCATATCTGAATGCGTCAGAAATCTGGGTACTGCACGATCTGACCAATCGGTCAAATGGCGACCCTCAAGGAGCCCCTTTCAGACACTGTCAGGTGCTGATAACACTGTCTCACACGAGTATGTGGCCTCTCCGCGCCCTTCGCAGCGATCACTCAAGATGTAACGATATTCACGCCCTTTACACCCTATCAGGTCTGATAACAATTCTGACCACGAACAAACTAGTACAATCTGATGGTCATTCTACCTGTCGCAGAGAACTGAAATTATAATCGTTTACATACCCACCGATGGAATGTGGATGTACGAAGTTACATTGACATTCGACCATGTCTTCTGGGTGTTTCACTTTGTTTCAAGCAGGGCGCAAATTCTCGATTATCCATGATAATTGGGGACTTGAAAGCCACAGATAACAGAATTCTGCGAATAATCCTAGTTAATGTACACAGTAATGTATTAGGATTTTTCAAAAACAAAAATTAATTACAGTGCCATTTTTAAAATCACCTGATGTTTATAATACACCCTACTTTAATCATTTTAGTGAACACGGTTTGAAAGTGCCAGGAAATAGGTTGTTTTAATGTTTTTCATAAATTTACAGAAAAAAATTGGCTTCGAAGTTTTCCGAGGGACTGTATGTGATACAGTTGAGATCTGAAGTCATTTTGGAAGTATAGCGGAACCGGCAGCGTAGTACAGTGATAATTCGGTGCAGTTTGTGCACCGAATTATCACTGTACTACGCTGCCGGTTCCGCTATACTTCCAAAATGACTTCAGATCTCAACTGTATCACATACAGTCCCTCGGAAAACTTCGAAGCCAATTTTTTTCTGTAAATTTATGAAAAACATTAAAACAACCTATTTCCTGGCACTTTCAAACCGTGTTCCACGCGCGTGTTTCACTATGGAACAGAAAGCTGCCTCGGTCATTTTCACACTGCGTATTAACCGTGCAACAAGAAAATGAAATAATTGTATGGCGTTGCTGGCGGGAGGCCCCATCCGGGGAAGTTCGGCCGCCGAGTGCGAGTTTTATTTCAGTCAACGTCACATTGGGCGACTCGCGTCCGGTGATGAGAATGAAATGATGATGAGGACAACACAACACCCAGTCCACCAGCGGAGAAAATCTCCAACCCGGCCGGGAATCGGGCCCGGACTCGCCGCATGGGAGGCAAGCACGTTACACTCAGCTAAGCAGGCGAATAACAGCGCAACAATCAGAGCACAACAGTAAAGAGTGAGTGACTGTACAAGATTTTTGAAATAAAAAACTACATAGCTAAAGTGTGATTAAGAAAAGTGTCATCGGCTGTTAATACATTACAATGTCTTAAAGTTTCATTTAACGTAACTTAGTAATAAGATATCTAATACAAAAGTGGGACCTACTACCAAGGGCGTAAGAACACCAGTGTAAGTGAGCTACGGCTTCTAACCAATCATTGCTTTTGTGTTTGTTTACATCAGGTTTATTCTTATGATGAAAAGAGTGTAGTTCAGTGGGTTAGAGCTCTAATGATAAATGCGAGGTTCTGTATTGTAGCTGCGGCCAAGCACATAGATTTAGCCCGCCAAGAAAATTTATAAGAGTATATTACTATTTCCAAGCGTATGCTACGCTTAGCAGCAGTAGTTATGTTGTTAGTGAGCCAGATTATGATCTACCCTACACGTCATCGCCGGCCAACGTTGCAGCACCCGCCAAGGTGCCACGGCGGTGGTGCTACAAAAATGTAGATTCCGTGTCATCGACGGAATGGCAACCTTGCAGTCTCGGTCGGCAGTGCTTTAAGCCCCACTGACTTAATACTCGTATTCCGTGTGTCAGAGTGTGTTTAGTGGTGCTGCAATCAGACTGCATGCGTACAAGTTGCGAAGCGACGACTTTGATCGGTGTCGCCACGAGTCTGTCAGAGTTGGTGGAAAAGTTCTGCAAATAACTGCTTTCAGAGGGTTAATCTACAGTATAGATCCATGTATACGGTACCGTTTCAAGATTTAGCTAATGCGACAGAGGTCTGCGGGAGCGAAGCAAGTTCCAGTTGGCGCAGCGTGTACCCAGCTCCATGTGCAGCGATTAGAAGCCATTTACAATATCCAGTATGAAAGGGAAGCAGTGGTTGGGAAGGGGTTGAGGCAGGGTTGTAGCCTACCCCCAATGTTATTCAATCTGTATAGTGAGCAAGCAGTAAAGGAAACAAAAAGACAAATTCGGAGTAGGAATTAAAGTCCACGGAGAAGAAATAAAAACTTTGAGGTTCGCTGATGACACTGTAATTCTGTCAGAGACTGCAAAGAACCTGGAAGAGCAGTTGAACGGAAAGGACTGTGTCTTGAAAGGAGGATATAATATGAATATCAACAAAATCAAAACGAGGATAACGGAATGTAGTCGAATTAAATAGGATGATGCTGAGGAAATTAGATTAGGAAATGAGACACTTAAAGCAGTAAATGAGTTTTGCTATTTGGGGAGCAAAATAGCTGATGATGGTCGAGCCGCGCGGGATTAGCCGGTTCCGGCGGAGTTTCGAGTCCTCCCTCGGGCATGGGTGTGTGTGTTTGTCCTTAGGATAATTTAGGTTAAGTAGTGTGTAAGTTTAGGAACTGATTACCTTAGCAGTTAAGTCCCATAAGATTTCACACACATTTGAACATTTTTGATGATGGTCGAAGTAGAGAGGATATAAAATGTAGACTGGCAACGACAAGGAAAGCGTTGCTGAAGAAGAGAAATTTGTTAACATCGAGTATACATTTAAGTGTCAGGAAGTCGTTTCTGAAAGTATTTGTTTGGAGTGTAGCCATGTATGGGAGTGAAACGTGGATGATAAATAGTTTAGACAAGAAGAGAATAGAAGCTTTCGAAATGTGGTGCTACAGAAGAATGCTGAAGATTAGATGGGTTGATCACATAACTAATGAGGAAGTATTGAATAGGATTGGGGAGAAGAGAAATTTGTGCACAACTTGACTAGAAGAAGGGATCGGTTGGTAGAACATGTTCTGAGGCATAAAGGGATCACCAATTTAGTATTGGAGGGCAGCGTGGAGGGTAAAAATCGTAGAGGGAGACCAAGAGATGAACACACTAAGCAGATTCAGAAGGATGTAGGTTGCAGTAGGTACTGGGAGATAAAGAAGACTGCACAGGATAGTTTAGCATGGAGAGCTGCATCGAACCAGTCTCTGGACTGAAGACCACAACAACATGTTATGGAAATGAAATGAGCGTGTGGCATCGTTGGCCGGCAGGCCCCACGCGGGGAAGTTCTGCCGCCAAGTGCTAGTCATATTTCATTCGGCGCCACATTGGGCGACTTGCGCGCCGGTGATGAGGATGAAATGATGATGAGGACAACACAACATCCAGTCCACGAGCGGAGAAAATCTCCAACCCGGTCGGGAATCGAATCCGGGCCCACTTGCATGGGAGGCGAGCACGTTACCACCCAGCTAAGCAGACGGACGAGCAACATGTTATATACGAATACATACTTCATAAAGAAGGGGCTAGTATAGGCTTTGAGTTAAACGCGACTGCGAGAGCAAAATTTTTTGATGTATTGTTAGAATGTACAGTTTCTGTTTCTTTTTCGCAGTCAGTTTCAATTGCGAGAGGAGGCTATGTAAACCACGACACAAATCGTATACATACTGTTCCTCTTATTCACAATTTCGAAAAAAAATATGTACACAGCAATGTGCAATTTTCTTTTCGTCTTCAGTGTTGTTTTTACAGCAAAGAGGAATTTTATATTTGTGACTTGTCGCTCATATGGTTAGAATACTGCTATGGAATCTGAATCGTCCGAAACTTTGTGATCATGTCCATCGCAGATTAAAACTGTGCGGAATACTGCCACTGCAGCTACTAGCCTCACAGATCGAGCACCACTACGTATACCAATGACCCCAACTGATTTACCTATTTATATTAAGCGACATCGATCCCCAATCAATGTTTCGTTTGCAATGACAATAAATTAGGCCAAAGTCAGAGAGATGGGTACGAGGAAACAAGGGGGTGCGGGTGAAGGAGGGAATGGACATAAAGAAGGGATAGGAGGAGATGGAGAGAGAGGGGGAAGAGGAGATGATGTGCAGAGAGAGGAGGGAAGAAGAGGAGACGGACACTGAGACAGGGAGGAGAATACAGGCAGAGAGAAGGAGGGAAACAGTTCAGATGTATATCCAATTCCCACACGTATTTAATAGTTGCGAAGCATTGCCAGGTTTGCTAGTAATTATATGTAAACAGTAAAGATTTATAAAACAGTGATATATGTTGAGCTGTCAATTAATTTTACTAGTTTCATTGTAAATGCTTTTAATATTTCTGCTGCAGAACCAGAATGTTTTTAATACTTCAGTGTTTTAAACCATTGGTTTAAAGGCTTATGGTTCATGCGGTTCAGAGGAATACGTGAAGATGAAATCACTTTTCTGTTGGGTAATTACTCTGTTTCCGATTGACTGATCTACGGACAGGATTGTTTTGCTCCGTGTTTGGTTGCATCAGTAAGTTGCATTTTGTGACTGTTTTACAGTGTCATCTTTCCTCTGTTTGAGTTGTAGTATCGAACTGTATCTTTGCGCCATTGAGCAGAGTCGAAGACGGAACTGGCTTCCGAGCTGTTTTGGTTGAAGTCTTCAATATTACGCAAGAATTCAAATTAACGTCTTTCCTCTTATGCTTTTTGATTTAAACTTTTCAAGACAACTTGGTCAAGTTAGTTCAACTTCAGTAAATGATTTAAGTTCAAAGATCTTTGCTATTACTTGCGAAGTGTACTAAATTGAAAGTAGAATAAAGATTTGTGAAAATTGTTTTAAATCAAATTTTTCTGGCCTGGTACTTTCCGCTCCCGCAAATCCTCGCTAGCAGTTTTATTTAGTATGCAACATACCTAACAACAGTTTGCTTCCCAGTTACGGTAAACTCTCGCTTATCTTTGCAGCTTGAAATTGGATTATGCTGTGTTCTTTGAAGTACCGAATTTTCACTTTTTTTCTCATCGATCTTCTGACTGGTTTGATGCGGCCCACCACGAATTCCTCCTATATGTCGTCCTTTTCATCTCAGAGAAGCACTTGCAACCTACATCCTCAAATGGTTACTGGATGTACCCAAATATCTGTCTTCCTCTACACTTTTTACCCTATACAGCTCTCTCTGGTACCCTGATGTCTTAACAGCTGCTCTATCATCCTGCCCTTCTTTTTGTCAGTGTTTTCATACATTCCTTTCATCGCCGATTCTGCGAAGAATCTCCTCATTCCTTATCTCATCGGTCCATCTACTTTTCAACATTCTTCTGCAGCACCACATCTCAAATGCTTTTGTTCTAGTTTTCCGACAGTCCATATAATGCCGTGCTGCAGACGTACATTTTCAGGAATGTCTTCCTCAAATTTAAGCTATGTTTGATACTAGTTGACTTCTCTTTTTGCTGGTGCTAGCCTGCTTCTTATGTTCTCCTTGCTCCGTCCGTCACGGGCTATTTTGCTGCCCGGGTAGCAGAATTCTCTAAGTTCACCTACTTTGTGATCACCAGTTATGATAAGTTTCTCGCTCTTCTCGTCTGTGCTACTTCTGATTGCTTTCGTCTTTCTTCGATTACTCTCAGTCCATATTGTGTAGTCACTAAACTATTCATTTTATTCAACGGGTCTTGTAGTTCTTCTTCTCTTTCACGGAGGATAGCGATGCCATCAGCGAATCTTAGCACTGATATCCTTTCACCTTGAATTTTAATCCCTCTCTTGAACCTTTCTTTTATTTGCTTTCTTTTATTTCAGACTTTGCTTCTTCGACCTACAGATTGAAAAGCAGGGGCGAAAGACTACATTCCTGTCTTAGACCCTGTTCAATCAGTGCTCTCTTTGTTCTTGGTCTTCCGCTCATATTATTCCCTCTTGGTACTTGCGCATATTGTGTATTACCTGCGTTTCCCTACAGATTGTCCCTATTTTTCTGAGGCTTTCGAATATCCTTCACCATTCACTAAGACTGCGATGGAGCTCCGTATGCCACGGCAAACTGGCTGACACTGACGGCTGCGGTGCACAAATGCTGCGCAGCTAGCGCCATTCGACGGCCAACACCGCGGTTCCTGGTGTGTCCGCTGTGCCGTGCGAGTGATCATTGCTTGTACAGCCCTCTCGCAGTGTCCGGAGCAAGTATGGTGGGTCTGACACACCGGTGTCAATGTGTTCTTTTTTCCATTTCCAGGAGTGTATATTTTTCGGATTCGGGTAAGGAAGGAACTAAGAGATTACCAGACGACTGACTGTAATTAATTCCTGCAGTGGCTTCAGTAGTCAACAATGCGGTGAAATCTCAGCAGTATGCTTTTGCATCATACATAGCTCCGTCCGAAGAATTACCATGTGTTTAAGTTAAGAATTTTCGTCACTCTTGTTTGTAATTAGAATACTATGTTATGTGAGAACGGGAACATTTTATGCTTTCCGTCTGGTCACCTAAGAAGCGTACGGTAGTGTTGGAGTTTTGTCGAATATTATTTCATTCTCTTTAAAGTTAAATGGCATTCGAGGCTATATTGTTTCTTTGCTCTTCTCTTTTTACGTCTGAACTGCAACTGCTCACAACAATGCAGGTTAGCTGTCAGCTGGTTGGCCAGTGCTGTTCAAGTTAAACGCGCCGGTAAAGCTATTGTCCTGATTATCGCTCAGTCTATGTGCGCGTAACACAGCATATGACGTATTCTTGAGATCGTACTTGACTGAACTGGACGCAGCTTGGCTTCCACTCCACGTGAAACGAAATCCAATGAAATTCAAACAAATGCGGAAGAACACATGGTATAATGTTTATGTCAGGTTTATGCTTATGATGAACAGAGTATACCCAGGACCGTGTGTCGACCAGACCTCACAGTTTCAGTTCTGTTACATGCTCTCTTCTTTCAAACTTCACAGAAGGTCCGTGCATACCTAGCTAGGAACAGCACTCCTGGAACAAACCTTATCGTAATCAAATTACTTGCCAAGAGTTTCTGACTGAAGTAGTTACTCCGGAAACTGCGTCAAGGCTGCAGCTGAGTTGCTTCTCATCGACATTCTTTCTTGGAAGAGTGGTTAGTCCAGCAGGATATGTAAGACAGCATTCTAGAAGTTCAGAATGTGAAAGTCACTTATGGTCAGTGCCTGGATATCTCCAGCAGTAAAAGCATTGCTTGTGGGATACAATGTACTCGTACCAGCTTTGAGTTCCATTCTGGGAAACAGTTCCAATCTCTTAGGAGCTTTCGGAGTACACTAACTGAAAAAAACTGAAGATGCCGGAAGTCTAACTTCATAAATGTACTATATATGACGGTAGTATCTGTTTCCGAAAGGACAGTTCCCGTTGATGACCATGCAGCTTTGCTAGAAATGAAATGGTAATTAAATGGACACCCTAGCTGCAAACAGGCGTTGATGTACTTCATTGGGGACATGTTGAAAATGTGTGCCCCGACCGGGACTCGAACCTGAGATCTCCTACTTACATGGCAGATGCTCTATCCATCTTTTTTGTTTTTTTTTTTTTTTTTTGCAAATTGCTTACATGGCAGACGCTCTATCCACCTTTTTTTATTTTATTTTTAGTTAATTACAGTCAGGGGGCAGAGTGAGCAGGGGTCGTTCTTGGAGGCCTGGCCACGGTGTCCCCGTCTCCTGACAGGATATATAAAGGGAGAGGCAACAGGAAGGAAACATTGTACATTGTAATTTTTTTTGTTAGTAACAATAATATTTTATTTACTCATTTAATTTTAATGTCCCAAAAGAAAAGTCATATATAAAAAAGAATGGAAAGAAATATAGGGCTGAAGTGACATCCTAGTCACTTCAGTGGGAGTACATCCGATCCCTCGAAACAACGTAAACCTGGGACTCCCCACCGCTTCGGGGGGTTATGAAACATGCTGCCTAGAAAGTTCACAAAATGCGTTTTATATTTAGAGTGGCGTCGGATGATTTCGTGTTGTTCTAGTAGATAATGCCAATAGTCTATGCCCGATATCAAGGTCCGCGAGAGCACGTAGTGCGATGCGTATCCTCCAATCCATCGGATTGCCGAAGTTTTGTGTGAGGGGAAAAATACAGCGTCAGGGAAAAATAAAGTGTCCGTCGTGATCGTGGATTCGTCGGTGCGTCGGAGGAGGGCCATGATGCGTTGCGTCAGCCGCCAAACATCCTTTGCCTCACCGCACTGCAGAGAATGTTCGTCGGTGTCCTGCATGCCACATATAAGGCAGAACGGGGAATCTACCATGCGAATGTCGTACAATCGTTGGCGGTTGACTGTCTTGCGGTTGATTAGTGTATACCATGACGATCGCGCTGCTGTGGTGAGGAGAGGTGTATGGACAGCTCGCCAAATCTGTCGCCAGTTTCGTGTTGGGTATTTAAGTTCGACAACATTGCTGCCATGATGACGCCGCAAGTATCGATATATCTCACGGGTAGTGGGGATTCTTGTAGAAGGTATCTGTAACTGAACATAACTAAAATCAACAAAAAATCGCGCGACGTGAGAAAAAGAGGGCGAGATTGTGCCTACCGCCACCGGTGGTTCAAAGGACGTGGGAAGAAGCACATCCAGGATGGCCGACGTGATGGCGTGTTGCCGTTGGTTCCAAGTGCGTAGCGTCGCTCGCAGGTATAGAGCTAGAGCCTTGTCCCCCTCATCTGTGAGGTTAAGTCCTCCAGAATGGTGTGGGAGAGTTAAAGTCTCGTATTTGATCTTAAACAACATTCCTTGGCTGACATAGTATCCAAAGGCCGCCATTAATCTGTCAGCAATACCATGTGGCACTGGCAGTACCTGTGCCAGGTGCGGCAGTCGCGAGGCCAGGTGAACATTAGTGTAGTCCACCCTCTGGAGCAGGTCGTGCGTTAGGAGTGAATTGTTGCGTATGTGCAGTCGGACGTTCTGGAGGAGACGGCGATAGCTCGCCGCCGCTGATTGCCGTAGCGATCGGGTGAACAATACACCTAAGCATCGCAAGATGTCCACCGTCGTAAACGGACTGTGCAGAGCGTCCAGCCCTCGACCGATGTGCATAATCTTTGTTTTATTCGTGCTGACCCTGCTTCCCGCAGCTACTCCGTACGTAGTAAGAAGGGTAACCACCTGACTTACTTCGTTCTCCGACCGGACGAGTATCATCAAGTCGTCGGCATATGCACGACACGTGAAGGAGCTCGCACGGAGTCGGACGCCTGTTAGAGTCCGTCTAAGAGTCTGCAGCAATGGTTCGAGCGCTATTGTAAACAGTATCATCGACAAGGGACATCCTTGCCTAACTGAGCTGCAAACAGGAATCGTTCCTACCTCCCTGCCATTGTCTCTCACCGTCGAAGAAGCGCCGCGAAGGAAGCGCATGAGGACGGTAATAAAATCCTGTGGTATCACCATGCGTCGCATGGTCGAGTCAAGGAAATCATGGTTGATCCTGTCAAAGGCACGATCAAAATCCACCGATACGAACGCCGCTCGCATGCGACAAGCTTCCGTCAGGGAAATTACGTCACGGTATTCGCCGAGGATAGAATGTATGTTGCTCCGAACCCCTAGACAAGCCTGGTCTGGTGGTATTGACTTGGATATTACAGTCTTGAGCCTTGCCGCCAACATTCGCGCAAAGATCTTATAGTCAGTATTGAGCATCGTGAGTGGTCTAAATTGATGGACGCTGACACTCGCTGTCGATTTCGGTATTGGTATAAGCAGTCCCGCCATGAACTGCGACGGAACGTCCGTGTCAGGGCTCAGTAACTCATTATACATCAATACCAACTGGGACATCATTAAATCCGCAAATGCGCGGTAAAATTCGAGTGTCAACCCATCTGGCTCAGGGGATTTATGCACCGCACCCTTCGCGAGTGCGCCCCGAATGTCATCTTCCGTTAGGGGTTCCAATAGCCCCTCTGCATCCGGACCATCCACCTCCGTTTGCATCTGTCGCAAAATTTCTTCTCCTGTCCGATTGTCCGTTGGCGTCCCAGTGAAAAGGAGGCGGTAATACTCCAGAAACTCAGCAGCAATGTCCTGTTGTGACGTCAAGGGCCGACCATCGTCGTCATGGAGGACTGTGATTAGGGCTCGGCGATTACGCGTGTGTCCCTTGGACACGTGATGCATGCCAATACGTTCTCCATCGACGTTGTCCAAGCACCGAGCACGGATCGAAAGTCCCTCCAGTCGACGTCTCGTGGTCGATAAAATGCAGGCCTGAATGCGCTGGACTTCCACTTGACGCTCGGGCGATGGGGCCCTGGAGGACAGGTCGCGGAGCACCATGTAGTAATAATCAAGTACACTCCTGGAAATGGAAAAAAGAATACATTGACACCGGTGTGTCAGACCCACCATACTTGCTCCGGACACTGCGAGAGGGCTGTACAAGCAATGATCACACGCACGGCACAGCGGACAACCCAGGAACCGCGGTGTTGGCCGTCGAATGGCGCTAGCTGCGCAGCATTTGTGCACCGCCGCCGTCAGTGTCAGCCGGTTTGCCGTGGCATACGGAGCTCCATCGCAGTCTTTAACACTGGTAGCATGCCGCGACAGCGTGGACGTGAACCGTATGTGCAGTTGACGGACTTTGAGCGAGGGCGTATAATGGGCATGCGGGAGGCCGGGTGGACGTACCGCCGAATTGCTCAACACGTGGGGCGTGAGGTCTCCACAGTACATCGATGTTGTCGCCAGTGGTCGGCGGAAGGTGCACGTGCCCGTCGACCTGGGACCGGACCGCAGCGACGCACGGATGCACGCCAAGACCGTAGGATCCTACGCAGTGCCGTAGGGGACCGCACCGCCACTTCCCAGCAAATTAGGGACACTGTTGCTCCTGGGGTATCAGCGAGGACCATTCGCAACCGTCTCCATGAAGCTGGGCTACGGTCCCGCACACCGTTAGGCCGTCTTCCGGTCACGCCCCAACATCGTGCAGCCCGCCTCCAGTGGTGTCGCGACAGGCGTGAATGGAGGGACGAATGGAGACGTGTCGTCTTCAGCGATGGGAGTCGCTTCTGCCTTGGTGCCAATGATGGTCGTATGCGTGTTTGGCGCCGTGCAGGTGAGCGCCACAATCAGGACTGCATACGACCGAGGCACACAGGGCCAACACCCGGCATCATGGTGTGGGGAGCGATCTCCTACACTGGCCGTACACCACTGGTGATCGTCGAGGGGACACTGAATAGTGCACGGTACATCCAAACCGTCATCGAACCCATCGTTCTACCATTCCTAGACCAGCAAGGGAACTTGCTGTTCCAACAGGACAATGCACGTCCGCATGTATCCCGTGCCACCCAACGTGCTCTAGAAGGTGTAAGTCAACTACCCTGGCCAGCAAGATCTCCGGATCTGTCCCCCATTGAGCATGTTTGGGACTGGATGAAGCGTCGTCTCACGCGGTCTGCACGTCCAGCACGAACGCTGGTCCAATTGAGGCGCCAGGTGGAAATGGCATGGCAAGCCGTTCCACAGGACTACATCCAGCATCTCTACGATCGTCTCCATGGGAGAATAGCAGCCTGCATTGCTGCGAAAGGTGGATATACACTGTACTAGTGCCGACATTGTGCATGCTCTGTTGCCTGTGTCTATGTGCCTGTGGTTCTGTCAGTGTGATCATGTGATGTATCTGACCCCAGGAATGTGTCAATAAAGTTTCTCCTTCCTGGGACAATGAATTCACGGTGTTCTTATTTCAATTTCCAGGAGTGTATATCTCGGAGCCATTTCGCTTTTTCCGTGCCATACGTTATGAGAGCTCTTCGTATCGCCGGTTTTGCACATTGCAGCCACCACGAAAGAACCGTACGGTGCAGCGGCAGACGGCGAGTGCAAGTCTGCCATGTTTCTTCGATCCGCTGGCGACATTCGAGATCCACCAATAAGGATGAATTAAGTTTCCAGGAACTACGACTCCGCCAGACCCGCTGCCGTGGGAGGGTTAACATGCATAAATATGCAAGGTGATCCGTAAAAGCTGTGGGCCAACGTTCAGCAGCCAACACGTGATCTCTTAATCCGTCAGAAACATAAATCCGATCCAGCCTGCTCGCCGAGTGGCTAGTAAAATACGTGTAGCCCTCTCGCTGTCCATGGATCTTTTCCCACGTGTCCATAAGGGCCATGTCCCGGCAGATCGTGTTCAATGCGTGGCAGGAGCTGAAATTAGGAGTTTGATCCTTCGGTGTGAGTACACAGTTAAAATCCCCCCCTACCAATATGTGGTCATACTTCCCATGGAATAGGGGGGCAATCTCCTCCGAGTAGATTCGTGCACGCGCCTGTCGATTGTCAGATCCGGAAGGTGCATAGATGTTGACGATACGAATGCCGTTCACGGTCATAGCCAAACCCCGAGCCGAAGGAAGGTAATCGAGGTCACACATCGGAATCCCTTCCCGGACTAGTATCGCTGTGCCACGTCCTCCATCTGGAGTCGGCGCTAGGTAAGTGTTTTATCCATGCACGTCGGGAAAAGAAGTATTGCAGGTTTCCTGCATCAGCAGAATATCAAAGTCTGTGGCGTAAATCAAGTCCCGGAGAAGTTGCATCTTTGCAAGCGAACGTGCGGTGTTAATGTTCACTGTGCCCACCTTATATGCTTGGACCGTTGTCGTTGTCATGCTCGTGTCATGTCATTGAGAACTCCAAGGGCTTTAGTCCACTATTCGTGCTCAGAGGGGTGCCCGCCAACGGGCTGCCCTCCTTTGTTGTCGTTCCGTGGTGTGCATCCCGTAGGTGAGTGGTCATCATTTGGGGGCGGCAATTCCTGTATGTCTTCGACTGGTTCCGCCCAGTCGCAGTGGTCATCCATCCGAGAAACGTCCTCTGATGTATTTCGACGTGGCTGCCGGGACATTGGTGTCCCTGACTCCTTCGTCGGCAGCGCTGGGTCAGTCGGTGTCAATGAAGAGGGACCATCTGAAAGGCAGGACATGCGGTCACCATCTGACGGTATCCTGTCAACGTGTTCTGTGGCAGACAGTTCTTCGACTAGGATACCTTCCGTGTCCCCTAGGCTAGGAGGGGACGTGTCACCCGAACTAAGGCGACGCTTTTTGCGACGCTTCGGCGATCGCTGTTTGCGTGCCCTGCCCTCTGCTGCCTCACTGTGTTCGTTGGTCCGTTGCCGGCGCCACTGTCTCGACCTTTACTTCCACGCCGCGTGATACATGTGAGTTTTCGGAAGGTTCCTCCCTCAACTGACGTGACGTGGGTGTAGGGACAGTCTCCGAGTCACCTCCATGCTCCCGTAACTCGGTCTGCTCTTGCATAAACACGTCCTTGTCACGCTCCGAACTTGGCAACACCTCCCGGCGGGCCACCGACACGTACGTCATCGGCAGTTGCGTGGGAACTTCTCGCTGTGACTCCTCCATGTGGCAGTTGCACGACGCGGCGTTGTATGCACTCCGAGCGGATATGTCCTTCTCCACCACAGCCAGAACAGGTGGGTGGCTGGTCATCATAGATCACAATAGCTCGACATCCGGCAATGTATAAATAAGACGGGATATGTTTAGTAAGGACGATCCGCACTGTCGCACGCCGTTTAGCACAGGATAGGTACTAAAACTTGCCCAGCGTTCAGGCGTATGACTAAGTACCGTTCCATATGGTCGCAACGATTCGGTAACCATCGATTCTGGCACCTCAAACGGCAATTCAAAGATCCGAATGACCCTCACACCCAATCCTGAAGGAGCTACTGTTACATCGCTGATATGGCCATCAGAGTGTCGAAATTTAAATCCTCTTTGAGCAGCGGAGAGAGTTCTTTCACACGCATCTTCATCGGTCATCTTTACGTACATTGTACTGCTTACAATGGACAGGTGTATTCCAATTATGTCTGCAGCAGGTAAACGAACTTCTTCCCTCAAAAAACGCTCTATTTCGAAAGCTTTGGGTGTGGCCAATTCGTTGTCGAACGTAAATTGGAGCGTAGTCTTTCGAAAATTGTGTGCCATGGCGATCGAGTCAGACAACAACACGCGCGAGTACCGGCGGTGTAAACACTTCCTCGTCCACGCGCGCCCGCGGCGGGACAGCAGGTCCGTGCCGCGCCACCGCCTAAAGCAGACTGTCCATCTTAGCCACCGAGGGCACAGAGGAGAGTGCGCCTGCAGGGACTTATCCCTTGCACGCTCCCCTATTAGGCGCACTACGAATGTAGTGGTGTGGACATGCTGGGAATGTGGATCTCACGGGGAGCGTGCAAGGGATAAGTCCCTGCAGGCGCACTATCCTCTGTGCCCTCGGTGGCTCAGATGGATAGAGCGTCTGCCATGTAAGTAGGAGATCCCAGGTTCGAGTCCCGGTCGGGGCACACATTTTCAACATGTCCCCAATGAAGTACAACGCCTGTTTGCAACTAGGTTGTCCATTTAATTATCATTTCATTCATAAATGTACACCCAATCGGCAGGTATGTAAATAATTAGAGTTGCAACTGTCTGTGATCAGTAGAATGGCCACGAGAGTGCCTTAGCGTTGTTCGTGATTAGTGTTGTTTCCAGGTCTTATGGGTATATAAGGGGCGTGTACAGTGTTAACTATTGAGTGATCACGATGGAGGACTCGAGATGTCGCGTACTTGTATGAAATATCCTTATCAGCACCTACAGAGTATGAAAGGGACCTCATTGTGTGTCATCATTTGGCCAGCTGGTCGAAACGTGCAATATCCAGATTTGTGGGGCATTTGTAAGTGACAGTGTCCTGAGTTGGACAGCATGGGGTCGTGAGGGCAGGCATACTCATCGTTGACCACTGCTGACAACCACGAGGAAGTATCATCGCATAGTGCACAAAATACATCGTAACACCTTCACATCTGCGCCTGCAGTCCGAGAACAAGTAATGGACACCCTGGAGCACTCCGTGTCACGCTGGAACACTGTTCAGCTATAAGCAGCTGGGCTAGTGAGTTATTGTCCCACACATAGGCTGCGTTTAACACTGTAACTCAAACGGCTGTGTCTGGAGTAGTTCTGTGCTGATGAATGGGGCTGCATTGTGTTCAGAGATGAATAGTGGTTCTGGACTACTCAGGATGATCGTCATTGGCATGTATGTCAGTGACCTAGGGTCCCATTCTTCCAACGTTCTACAGAGCCATTGAGAACTTCCCACGACGTCGTTGTCTGGGGAGCCATCAAATATGTCATCAGGTCACAGTTGGTAGTGACTGAGGGAACTGACAGCACAACAGTATCTCACAGACATCCTGCATTCTCCTGTGTTACCTCTCATGCGACACTATCATGGCGCCATTCTTCAACAGGACAATGTTCGTCCACATATGGCACCTGTTTTTGTGCCGTATCGAATGGCACAGTCGATTTACCCACCACCAGAGACTGTTTTTGAATCGAGTGTGAGAGGCCAAACAGTGTCGGCATATGATCTATAAGAGCGCTACTGTGGCCAAGCTAGGTACAGATACGGATGGCACTAGTCATTCAGCTGGAGCGATAGGAACATGTAGAAATAAGGAATGCCAACAGCTGTACCTTTATATAAACTATATTAATTACACCACCAGTTTCGACCTTTCTAGTGACATCTTCAGGCCCCAATGCAAACTGAATGGAGATGTTCAACCATCAGTGTATTGTTGTCGGATGGCTGGAGTGCACAGGTCATCTAAGTAGAAATGATGATGAATGGCGTTATATTGTGTTCAGGGATGAATCACAGTTCTGTCTACTCAGGATGACCACCATTGGCAAGTATGGCAGCTACCTAGCTTTCCATTCTTCCAACAGTTTTGGATGGCATAGAGGTGCTACTCTGGCGTCATTATCTGGGGAGCCATCAGGTATGACGTCAGTCAGCGACTGACGGAACCCTGAGAGCACAACAGTATGTCACAGACGTCCTGGAATGGCTCCTAATGCACCACTGGTTGGATATCACCAGTTTGCATAGGGACCGGATGATGACACAAATGTAGTGTCGAAACTGGTCATGTATTATAACATATTTAATAATAAGTATGGCCATTGGTATTCCTTATTTCTGCGAGTTTATGACCAGCTGCAATCCCATGTCCACTTCAATCACGGATCACCTAAAACCCCCATAGGAACTCTTTCGAGACCACTGCAGTCGCTGCGACAGCAGTGGTGGACTGATTGTAGCATGTCGCCTGGGGCAAGGAGTCAGTAACTACAAGCTGGGCTTGAAGTTGTTGGATCTAGTAAGTTGCTGAAGTGACATGGAGAAGACAATTCTGGGTGGAGCCAGGACCAAGCACCTGAAGCAACTGCTAGTAGTAGGGCAACAAGGATGTCAACCCACTCTGCATTGTTGCCAAATGTAAAGATGGCGGCAATAGATATGACAATGTCGCAATGATGTCATGGCGCGAAGTACAAATTTTGTCAGGAAAATTGGTCAATTGGGCTACCTCCACTAACCTAAACCCCTCCCCTCCCCCAGCAAATGGCAGCAAGTTAAAATTCCAGCAGGACAGTGCAACAAACCACGGCTATCTCCATTAACCTAAGAAAATGGCAGGAAAATAGGCCACTTGGGCTACCTTCAGAGACCTAAATCATCAGACCGCCACCTCTTCCTAGGAATTGGCGGCGAAATGACTCAGCCTGTGCTGGGTTGCTGGATAGGATGGACCCAAGTCTTTATTTTGCATGCAGAGTCCAACTGACCTAGTACAAAGTACCAGAGGGCGCTGTCGTCCCTTTCGAGATGTAATCCAAGATGGCGGTCTGTGGGAAAAGTGGCGGGAAAAGGACTCAACGTGTTCTGGGCTGCTGGAGAGAGGAAGGACGGTACTTTATTTATTTTGGAACAACTTATTTAGAGATGGATTTCACGTAGTTTATTTATTACACTAATACAAAACACTCGCTCTGATATGCTTGGGGTCACACTACACAGCCTGCAGACCCGCAATCTATTCGTAAATTATCTAAATAATGCAGTACACTGATGTAATGACACGCAAACAACTCGTATATTACTGAAATAATGCAGTGCACTGATCTACTGACACGCAAACAACTCGTAAATTACCGAAATAATGCAGTACACAGCATCTAGACAAGCAAACTACTCGTAAATTACCGAAATAATGCAGTACATAGCGTACAGACCTGTAAACTACTCGCAAAACACAGAAATAATGCAGTACACTGACGTGCAGACACGAAAACAACTCGTAAATTATCAAAACAACGTATGTAAAACGCTCTGCAGACACGCTCACTAATTCTAAACTGTCAAGCTATCGTCAACGACAACGTACAGAGGCTCCAATGCACACACATTCTGATGTTGCCGTGAATCCACACTGGATACAAGAGCACAGGAGCTTATCCCATTGCTCCCAGGCTGCTATCGCTAACAGCCAGCAGGTGAAAGCTGCGTCTATTTTCGGTTATACAGTTAGATTTTTTCGAGTGTTATACTAACGTCACATGTCTATGTAAATAAGAGCCAAGTCACTCTCTGGGCCACGTGCATGTGTTTACCATTGCTGGCGCAATACCTTTCTACCTGTGGATACTGACGTCACAGGTCTCGCTATAGTAATCTGTAGCAATGCTTCCTAGAATAGCACAGCGTGCATTGTTCCTAGCGATCCTAACAGGACATGTGAGACACCTCCAGACACACATGTGTTTTTGTGACTGACGTGTACCTATAAGTCCAGCATCGAGCAAGAGATGTCTGCATAGCGGCTCACCATCTCAGGCACATCTAAAAGATTCTCAGTGTTATACTGTTGTCATATGGCTATGTAAATAAGAGCCAAATCGACCTCTCGGAAATTGTAAAGAGTAGCAGAAATATGTTCAAATGTGTGTGAAATCTTATGGGACTTAAATGCTGTCATCAGTCTCTAAGCTTATACACTACTTAACCTAAATTATCCTAAGGACAAACACACACACACCCATGCCCGAGGGAGGACTTGAACTTCCACTGGGACCAGCCACACAGTCCATGACTGCAGCGCCTTAGACCGCTCGGCTAATCCCGCACGGCTCTTGATATGGCTTGCTGATTTTAGGAGTTAGCTGGATACCCTATGGACTCACATTTGGTGTGTTGTTTTGATCTTCTATGTCAAACTAATGGTGTGTTACAAAGTCATTGTCTCTAAGTACAAGCATGTTACATGGGAAGAGTACTAATCCTGCACGACATGCAGAAATAGTTAATGGTCTCTTTTGTAGAAGCTTTTGTGATGTCTCAGCTTGTCTCCATGGAAGTTCTTGTCTTATCAGAAACTGTTTACAAAAATAGCCCAGAATAACGTTGAATGCATTCCTCCTGATGGTCCTAACATGGTAGCTTGTCCATCATGTGTTACCCTTCCAGGAAATCGTTAAGACCTGCTTGCAACAAACATCTCCAAAACGCAAACGCTCACATCACTGTGTAGAGGCTCCTACATCCTGGCACAAAGGGTGTCTTGTGAATGAATGGAGCATTATGATCCGCTCTTACTGAATTTACCTGCCAAATTACTGATGCCACTGGTGTGGAAGCCCTGTCCACTTTTCTTTTTTTCTGCAGATGAGACTTTCAGTGGGAAAACTATTTTATACAGATCACCATATTGCACTGACAATTAAACCCTGCAAAAGTGTCCTACAGATCGTAAAATATGGAAAGACTCTTATTCAATTACACTGCTCTGCCGCTGAGGACGGAAGCTTGAATATTAGAGCCTGAAACCGATCTCCAACCCGACAATATATCACCATGTACTGTGTCGATGTAGTAAATATGCAATTCGTATCCTGCCCCATATACAACCGTCCCTTTTGCATCATTCATATAGCTACTGACCGCCAGGCATATATACATATACTGCGAAAACAGCCAGCATAAGAACATGTGCCATAGATATATTCCTTGCAGCAGTAGATGTTTTCTTGTGAGGTCGGGCGGTCATCCACTGCAGCTAATGGTCACAAGTCATCCACTCCTGATGTGTGACCAGAGCGCCCTCAGTGGACCGAAGTCACTCTCCGAGCTGCTTTACAAAGATGGGCTCATTTCCCCTCGGCACAAAGGCGTCACTGTTTCTGGTCATGACCTGCCTGCTTGCTTGTTTTGTATACCCATCTCCAGACTCTGAGATTACAAGAACACACGTATTTTCACATTGTTTGCCACAATATTATACCACTTACGTGATGCTTCTCGATATCAGGCACAGCAATATTGCTTGCATAGCAGTATTGCTTGTGCAACATAATTCCAAAGATGTAGACTGGAAATTATTTCTCTAGAAACCCTAAACTTTAGCAACGTGGAGCATGCTGTAAACCACCCAGTAACTAGAAACTTATCTCGTCTGCGAAGACCTTTATGTGAAAACTAGAAAAACAAAATAGACGAAACTGATATTTTCACTCATGAATACCGATGTCAGTGATGTAACAAATTCCAAATCATCCCTATAATTTGCAAAGTCAACTAAGGTGTTTCTCATGTCTAGAGAACCAGCAAACGTGTCTTCCACCTGTCTTTCACCTGTTAGAAGCATACACCACAATCGATGGTCCCTCAACTAAATAAAGGCGCTAAATGTGCAGAGGCAGTCAACCGGATAATTTACATGGGAGGGAATAATAGTCCAGCACAAACACATGTGCATATTGAAGCTTCTCAAATTTCCAAACGATCACGAAACCTGCCCAACAGTACTAAGTATCAGTTCGCTACTCGGCGTCTAGACTACGACATGGTTAAGTCAGCTACATTCCAGCATCCCAACAGGCCTCTCCATTTGGACAGCTCCTGTCGTTAGCCAGAAATGTGAATCATTCCCGCCACAGGTCACCGGAGCTGCACGCCAAGCACGCATAGATAGAATCATCCTAGTGAACCGACCACATATGAGGCGTGTTTTTTTCAGCAACGTCCGTTTTTTTGTAGACACTAGTACGAGGGTAATCCCAAAAGTAAGGTCTCCTATTTTATAAGTACGGAACTCTGTGTGGCAGTTGGTCACACTTTATGAAAAGTGCTTCACGTGCTGTGTGTAAACATGCACACGCCGTGGTGAGGCGCTCAGTGTTGGCTTGGCAGTCGTTGAGAATGGAGCTCTCGTTGATGTTACCGCTAAGTGCGAATTACGCGCAGTTATTAGGTTTTTGAACGCAAAGGGCACTGCACCGATTGAAATTCATCGGCAATTGACGGAAGTGTATGGTGAGTCGTGCATGGATGTCAAAAATGTTCATAAGTGTTGTAGAGAGTTGGCAGCTGGTTGGACCGAAATTCACGACGAACAAAGGAGCAAGAGACCGTCAATTTCTGAGGAGACAGTGTTGAAGGTTGAGCAAAGCATTCGTGAAGATCGGTGGATCACCCTGGATGACCTCTGTATGTTGGTTCCTGAGGTTTCCCGAAGCACCGCTCACAGAATTTTAATGAAAACATTGAACTATCGGAAGCTGTGCACAAGATGGTGCCACACATGCTTACTGAGGACCACATGCGGCAATGAGTTGATGCTTCCTGCGCATTTCTTCACCGCCTTGCAGCCAAACAGGACAACTTGCTGGACTCATTTGTCACGGGTGACGAAACCTGAGCATACCACTTTACACCTGAGACCAAGCAACAATCGCGCCAGTGGCGGCATCCTTCTTCGCCAAGGCCACAGAAATGCAAACAAACACAGTATGCCGCTAAAGTCATGACAACCGCTTTTTGGGACCGGAAAGGGGTATTGTTGGTCTACTTTATGCTCACTGGGACCAAAATTAACGCTGACAGGAACTGTGAGACTCTGAAAAAACTCAAATGGGCAATTCAGAACCGGAGAAGAGGAATGTTGAGCAAGGGCGTACACATTCTCCATGACAACGCTCGCCCACGCATCACTCGGCAAACAGTTGCTCTCCTGCAACAGTTTCAGTGGAACATGATCACCCACCCACCCTATAGTCCTGACCTGGCGTCCAGAGATTATCACCTGTTCCTTAGGTTAAAAGAACATTTGGCCAGAAAGCAATTCAGCTCCGACGACGAGGTGAAAGAAGAGGTTCATAACTTTCTGAACAGTATGGCGGCGAGCTGGTATGACATGGGCATACAAAAACTGCCACAGCGTATACAAAAATGCATCGACAGAAATAGTGATTATGCCAAAAAATAGCTAAATGTTGAAGCTGTAAACTGATGTAAACCATTGTAGAAATAAACAGGCCTATGTACTTATAAACAAGTAGGAGACCTTACTTTTGGGGTTAACCTAGTGGTTCGCGCGCATACCACAACGAGCGCGTGTGTCGTGTACCGGCAAGCCTAGGGAACAACTGTGCTCCGTTTCAGCTCTGTAGCTAACCTGTACGGTTCTGTTCTGTGCTTTCAAAATGTTAAGACTATCGCTCAGTGATACAGTTTTTGTCAGCAAGGAACCTGTCTGCTGCAGAAATTCATCGATAGATTTGCGGAGCGTACGGTGATACTGTTGTGAGTGAAATCAAAGTGCGTAAGTGGGTACGAGAAATCAGAGATGGCCGTGACAACGTCCGTGACGAGGACCGCTCCAGTGGCCCTTCTTTGATTACCGACGATTTGGTGGCTTCAGTTGAAGTGAGGATTCGTGAGAACAGGCGCTTCACAATAACAGATCCCTCAAACGAATTTCCTGAGGTGTCGAGATCACTGCTCTACAACATTGTTTCCGAACACCTAAAGTTTAGGAAACTGTGCTCCTGTTGGGCCCCGAAACTCCTAGCAGAGGACCACAAAAACCAAAGATTTGAGTCTGGGATGAAGTTCTTGACTCGTTATCACGAAGAAGGTGATGGCTTCTTGAGTCAGATAGTAACTGGAGACGAAACATGTGTTTCGCATATCACGCCCGAATCGAAGCAACAGAGCATGGAATGGAGACACACACACACTAGCCTGTAAAGGTGAAGGCCCAACAGCCTCTGTCCCAGCGCAAAATCACGGCGTCGGGTTTTGGGATAGGCATGGTGTTTTGTTGGTCGACTTCATGCAACGAGGAACCACTATCAATGCAGAAGCATACTGCCAAACGCTGAGAAAGCTACACAGAGCAATTCAAAACAAAAGATGCGGCATTTTGACAAAGGGAGTTGTCCTTCTCCATGACAATGCACTGCAGGTCTGACCTTCGATTTATTGGACAGTTTTGGCTGGGAAGTTTTAGACCACCCACCCTACAGTCCTGATCTTCCGCCGAGCGATTACCATATGTTTCTCCACCTCAAACAACACCTCAGTAGCAACTGTTACAATGATGACGACAACGTGAAAACGGCAGTGAACTCTTGGTTATCGGAGCAGGCAGTCAGTTTTTATGAAGAGGGTATTTTAAAATTGGTTGAGGTATGATACTTGTTTGAACAAACTTGGCAACTACGTCGGAAAATAGAGCGAAGTATGTCCTTTCTGAAAATAAATTTACTTTTTTGAAATAATCTTTCGTTGTGTACTTATGTTCAAACGGACCTTACTTAAAAAACACGCCTCGTATGTATTTTATCACTGTACTTACAATTAAATGTTATGATTGCGGTCTCAACTGGACAACATTCGACAATGAGCAAAGTATTGGTAATATACCTTGCTTACAGCTGTGGCCCTGCAAATAGAAAAATCTGTGAATGTAGCACAGTTGCTTCTGAGTGCCCTTGGGTGTACTGCCTTTTCTTGTTTGTTCTTGTTGTTTGTACTTGTATGGATTCTAGCCGATTTTTAGATTAAGGTTGATTTACCCTTAAGGTGTCAGATGGTAGGGCCTTCAGCCTATCTTAAGAACTGTTTTACATAAAGCCTTTGAATTAAAGTTGTTTTGCTCTTAAGGTGTTAGATGGTTTGGAATAGGGAAAAGTTCATGAACACAAGAAAGTAAGAATGTGTGTCTGACAAAAGTATTGACTAAATGGCTTCACAAACTGCTGTAACTCACAACACTCAGACTGTCTTGTCTTCATATTATTAAGTATGTCTTTGCATAAGATCCTGTATGTGTATCATAAAATACACATAATTCATGTATTATCAATAATATATTTCCAGTGAAACCAGAGAATATGTACATTCAGTTCAATAAAACTCACTTTTGGTAATGAGTTTAGCATAGACAATGTAGCAGTCTTTCGTGTGAGCATATTTGAGACATTCTATTGACAAACCTCAATGATGTCATGCTAATAGTCTGTCAGACACTCAGCAGCTTGATGGCAAGGACGATAGTGTAATGTAATACTGATCATACTCACTGTGTATCACTAACTTCATTTAACTTTTACCAGTACCATAGAAACAATGTGAAGTAGCATATAAAGACAATGTGTATCTATAAAGTAGCTTCAAGTTAAGTATGAGTGCATTGGTTCAAAACGTTATCCATCTCCTTCTTACTCATTTCAACAGAACCACAAAATTAACCATGATATGCACAGAAAGGAAGTAACATGAATTTGTGGCAATATTCTCATCTTAATATAGTGCTTTGTCTCAAAGTGATTCTCACATAGTGTATTTAAACAAAGTAGCTCCCTCATTTCGTAACAAACGAAATAAGTATATGTTTCAGTAGCAATAGTAATATATGTGTGTGACTTCTTTCTTATGCAGCTGATTGATTCAAGTATAAAATTCTGTTTACAGTTAAGTATTTACTTAAAAACAGATCAGCACAGTATGTATATAACTTAGTGGGCACAAGGATACAAATCACTTCTTCAACATTCTCTTTCAGTGCCAAGCAAAATTTGTTTCACATACGTAACAGTACTCGTGACATAGCTTTCAGTATATAGTCGCAGTTGAAAAACTTGCAGAATACAAATGATATGAAATTAATACAGAAAGAAAATAAAGTTTCAGTACACCGACTGAGATTATTTGCAAGATTAACATTTCATCCTTTGTTTCTGAGTAACTTTTTTATGTGACTCAAGCTTTTTCCAGATACATAAAATAGCCATAATTTCCCAGAATCAGTAAAATGATAATTGACGTTCGCAAGTCTGATATCAGCAGCAAATATAGAATAAAAGACTAGTCAGAGAATAACTGTACCATCGGGAAGCCAAATTACAGAAGCAAATGGTACAGGGCTGGATACCTAGAGGTAGCAATACTTGTAATGTGCAAAGAAAACACATTTCCCTCTGAGAATATTGACACTGTAATAAAATAAAATCATGTATCACACCATATGTATACAGAAAATAGTACATAAAAGATTTTTAGCTTTTCCACTCCACATCACAAGACCATTTACTGTCTCTTTCCTCGTTTCTAAGCTTTTAGTTGTGCTACATTCCTTAATCCAGATATTTTTCTTGTTTTAAGATAAAATAATCTGTAAGCATTTAGATCAGGATTCGATATCACTTCAAATGGAAAATATATCTCAAAAAACTTTTTGATTTTTTTTGTAATGGCTCTAGATTTTTCATTGGTCTTCACAAGAGCCAGGTCCACAATTCTGAATTGTGTAACTTGTACTTTTATGTCATGTCTCTGTTTTCTTAAATTGTTCTGTTGTTCCATGGTCCTCCTAAAAATGTATTCCCTTTCCTGTCCAGTTGAATTTTTACATTCAGGGTATTCTATCAGTTCATTGAAAGTTGTATCAGGTTTTATGTTGTACAGAGTTTCATAAGGAGACAATCCAATAGCAGAGTGCTGTAAACTATTTAAAATGTTTTTAAAATCCCTCGTTGTATCAATCCACAAGGATTTTAACCATAATATGTGCTAAAAATGTACCTATCTCTCTCATGAACCGTTCTGTTGGCTTGCTAGACGGAAAACATGTAGAAATTAACATGTTATTTGTTTTCATCTCTCAAAAATTTTCCCCATGTGTTACTAGAAGCGAATCGTACCCCAAATGTTTTTTTATTCCAGTCTTTGATCACAATATCAATTCTTTAATCTATAATACACAAATTTATATACCCAGTGTATATATATATATATATATATATATATATATATATATACATATACATATACTAGGTGTATATATTTGTATATTGATTTGAGGATGGTCATTACAGACTGAAACCAGTCATCATCTAAAGAATTGCTACTGTGATCACAGACTGGAATAAAAAACATTTGACAGTAATGGAACACTGTTTGTATATGCAACCATGTCACAGTTGGTGGAATTGTATCCCATTATGTGACAGTATTCCTTTGGGTATCTCTACATTCCGAAAATAGTCTTTAGTATTTTAGCGATAATGCTCTTGCTTGTAGCTTTTCTTAACAGATAATTTGAGAACAGGTCAATAATTACAAAAAAC
This sequence comes from Schistocerca cancellata, assembly GCF_023864275.1. NCBI lineage: Eukaryota > Metazoa > Arthropoda > Insecta > Orthoptera > Acrididae > Schistocerca > Schistocerca cancellata. Next base: position 401,219,790 of record NC_064631.1, read on the forward strand.
ATAACTGTAACCACTTTTAGATTTTGGTAACTGCTCAAACATCCACCACTACTAAATCCAATTAGGTTTCTTGCAGAACATTTTGCATATAGCTTCTACATGTTTGATAACTAAGTTTTGTTCTCTGGCATCTGTAACAAGTCACTAAAAGATTTTGAACTCTTCCTGCCATGTTATAAAAATATAAATTTTCCTGAATTTTCTGTATACATTTTAGTGCTCCTCAGTGACCATAGATTTCAAATACATACCAAGTAAGTTGTCCACAGATGACCACCCTGTTCACGGACTTTGCCCTAAAGGAGCAGATTCTTGGTATGGTTACCAAAAAGCAAAAGAAAGTGGTCAAATATGCTATCATAAGCATTCTTTTCCTGAGTCTGCTATGAATGAAATAAAACCAATTTTTAGAGACATTTAATGCCAAAATAGCTTCTACTTGTTGCTATCTATGCTAGTTCTCCTTCAAAACTTTAACGTACAGTCCCACTTTTTCTTTTGTCTTCATATCAATATAGCTTTACTAGTTTCCTATTTGAATCTCGATTATGATTTCAACTGATGTCCCTACAAACTTTAGTTAGCTCCTTCTTATCTTTAAATCCCCTCATAAACCTAATTTTGTGACCGGTCGCTGTGGCCGAGCGCTTCTAGGCGCTTCAGTCCGGAACCGCGCGACTGCTATGGTCGCAGATTCGAATCCTGCCTCGGGCATGGATGTGTGTGATGTCCTTAGGTTAGTTAGGTTTAAGTAGTTCTAAGTTCTAGGGGACTGATGACCTCAGATGGTAAGTCCCATAGTGTTCAGTGCCATTTGAACCATTTTGAACCTAATTTTGAAATTATTATCACAATACCCTCCATTCTTATCATTCTCAGTATCAGGGCTGCATAAGATTTTGCTGTGATGAAGTTTTTCTTGAAAAGATTATTCAAACATGGTGCATTAAGTGATTGTGCCTTTACATATTTTCTGTATAAATTAGTTAACTCAAAAAACGACTAACTCTTTTTTATTTCTAGGTTTAGGAAATTTTTTGTGGCCAAGATTTTCTCTGCATCAGGCAAAATCCCCTTGCCCATTACGCAGTGTCCCAGAAACTTCAATTTAGTCACTGCAGACTTACACGTTCCTAATTTCATGATCATTCCTCCTTTTCTTAACTTCCAACCCATGTCTCCTAAAATATTCAAATATGCCTTCCAACTTGTTCCAGCTACAAGTATGTCATCTACAAATACAGTTATCTCGTTTAACAATTCCCTCTCCAACAATAATCCAAAGCCCTAATGAATTCAGGCCACAGACACACTTAATCGAAAAGGTAATTTAACAATATTGGAAACATCTCCCACCATACGAAAAAAGCTGTCTATTTCTTACACTCTGATTCAAGTTGTCCTCATCATTAACACTTTCACTCCCCACATCCTTACTGTTCTTTTGACTATATAGATTATGAAAAGTTGCTGCATCTAGTCTATAGTCATATATTTTTGCAGTTTTTAAATCTCTCCTAATTGTATTCATCAAATTTCAGTGCCCTCCGAAATCTTCCAACAAAATGTAATCTGTCCACCTGGCGAGACCCGTTATTGTTGAGTCTGTGGGATTTCCTATTGCCATAGCGAACCAGCAAGCGTACTTAGATTTTAGAAATGGGAATGTGGGGATAGTTAATAAAGGAGAAGAGGAGGTTATTGCATTCAAAGGTGCCATGAAGGCATGTGAAGAAATATGGTTGACTATGATTCAAATTGGCATGGAGTCAGAAGCTGTACCACAACATGTATACAAAGGTGACACTGTAGGCTTGAATAAAAGGCAGTGGAGAAGGGAACATCAAATTAGAATGGAAGACTCTGAGACAGCGCTTAAGAAGAAGTTATCCTTGCTACAACAGGATGGGTGTAAGGAAATCAAAGCTCTTACAGATGTTTTGAGGAGGCACAGTCAGATTTTTGCAGATGAACCTGGAGTAATCAAGAGAGAGTAATCAATCGCGAGAACATGATTAGATGCCCGCGAACATCTCATCCGCGCCAGTAAATGAAACTTGGATTACCTACATTGCCACGAACGCCGCATCTGGATTGCAGTGTGGGATGATGTATTGTGGTGTAGTGTTACTGTATGTATCAGTGTATCAACCTATTTGTTATTTTGTGAACAGTGTAACAGTGCAGCCCTGTGTAGTGCAAGTGTTAAAAAAATACGTCAATGGATTATGCTAGGCTAAAACTTAAATTTTGGTAATTGGCACTCCTTTATTCCCCTTGTTAGTTATCGTTTATTACAGCACTACTCAAGCTGCTGCTCCTAGACAGCAAGGGAAGAAGCGAATGACGATTGGATTTACGAGGTGAGTGGGTACAATTAACAAACACAGACGGATCTATAACCTCCCCCATTCGCTTCCAATGTTACCCCTTAATTCAACGCAATTACTTCTAAACCCTTCAGCTACAAATCCGTAAATGTCTTGGTCGTATTACTCATTTCGCTACTACACACATCTAAACTGACAGAAAAAAACGCTACACCAAGAAGGAGATGTGCGACATAAACGAAAATTGGTAGGCGTGTTTCTACATCTGAAAGATGTTTCATGATTCAGTCGCGTAAGTAGTGCCACTACGAGGATGCAAATCAGGTTTGTTTTAATATACAGGGTGTCCGAAAAGTCTTTCCCTGATAACATAAGTTGATAACTAAGGCTAGAAGTAAGATAGAAATATGAAACTGGTGTCTAATTGTTTACAAACTATCAAAGTTTTTTTCACACATCAGTAAACTTCCACATGAGCACCCTTGGTAGCACGTAGCACATGTAGGCGATATTCAATTTCCGTCCACACATTAGCCAACATCACTGGAGGGATCGATTCAAAGACTGTAGTTATCAGTTGCCGCAGGGTTTCAAGATCTGGTACACGTGTTCTGTAGACCCCGTCCTTGACATAACCCCATAAAAAGAAGTCTAATGGGGTTATGTCAGGAGAGTGTGGAGGCAAACCGTTGGCCCATCACGACCAATCCGTCGCCCAGGAAAGGTCATATCGAGATAGGCACGGACGTCCAAACCCCAATGAGACGGTGCACCGTCTTGCTGAAACAAGACATCGGGGTGATACTGAAGCAGCTGAGGAACAGCATACAGTTGCAACATGTCCAAATACACTGCAGAAGTGATGGTAGCCTCAGCGAAGAAGAATGGCCTGATAATTCGATCGTGCAATAGCGCGCACCAAACATTCACCTTTGGACTGCCTCTGGTGCACTCCATGACCTCGCCAGGGGGTTGTGAACCCAAAATGCGCACATTATGGCGATTCACTACTCCACTGACAAAAAAGGTCGCTTCGTCGGAAAAGGCAATTCGTCTGAGATAACCATCATTGTCCTCAATACGTGATAGCATTTCGAACGCGAAGTCATATCGACGTGTACTGTCATTGGGCAACAAGGCCTGAACGATTTGCACTTTGTATGCACGAAACAATAAACGTTTGTGTAAAATGTCACGGAGAGAGCTTTTTGGCATCTATAATTCACGCGAGGCCCTGCGCACCGATTTCTTCTGACTTCGCAGAAAAGACTGCCTTACAGCTTCCACCCTGTCTGCAGAGGTTCTTAGTCGACCAGACCTCGGAAGGTCAGCAACCGATCCTATGTTCTTGAACTTCTCATACCAGGCTTTAATGCTCTTGACATCAGGTGGATTCCTTCCAAATGTTGTCTGGAAGTGTCTCTGCACTGTGGTTTGTGATTGTGTCTCATGGTACCACCGAACACACTGTGCCTTCTCCTGATTGGTTAACATGGCTTCTTGGGCACTGCACCTCATCCACTACTTACGTACTGCTAACCTAAAACAGAAAAAACTTTGATAGTTGTAAACAATTCGACACAAGTTTCATATTTGTATCGTACTTCTAGCCTGAGTTATCAATTTATGTAAACAGGGAAAGTCTTTTCGGACACTGTACACTGTAACGGTCATGAGCGTTAGTTACCTGTGAGACTGGACGTGGTGAGCTGATGTTAGTCAAGATGTCTTTCAGGCGGCAAAGATGCATTATCAGTACATCACTGAGTATGAACGATCTGGTGTAATAGGGCTGCAAGAAGCTGGATGTCCCTCTGCGATATTGTAGAAAGACTTGGCAGGTATGTAGCTACTGTACGTGACTGCTTGCAGCTAATGTCAGGAGATTACTACGTTTTGTGGAGGTCAAGTATCTACTACTATTAGTCCACTGAGTCAACATTCTACCCATCTCGTAGACAAGCAGACGTGCTCGATGTGTTTCCTAATCGTAAGGATTCTGCACTCACCACTGTGACTGTAAAAAACACCATCTACCAGTAAATTTTCGTCTCCATGCGGAAGTAGCCTTCATCTTAGGAGGGGCATTAACAGCAAGATCACCAACTGGGAGGAATTTCAAGAACGTCTCCCAGCTGCCTTGCAAATTCCCAACAAACTAAGGAACTGATACTGTGCTTCAACATTTTTCAGTCAGTGTCTTGGACGCAGTCCAAGAGGGCTCGTCGCCGGATGAGGCACAAAAGCAACAACATACTAGCTCCTGCCATCGGAGCTGCGTGCTGTAGTTACAGAAAAGAATAGGATGTGTCAAGGCCGGCAGCTCTCTAGAAATTTGGCAACAAAGCGTCTTCTCAAACCAAGCACTGAAAAGTACTCAAGAAGATCGACTACAGGGACCAAAAAAGGGCCAAAAGAGTTTCTACCAAAAACTCAGCCAAGGCTCCGCCTGGAAGTGGGCACAAACTGTCTGTCACTACGGAAGTAAGCACATACAGTGTATAGAAAAGTTCCAATAGAATCAATAAATACTCTGTTTCAGTGCTGACTATTGCACACTTACACTCTCGCTTTCGGATCGTGTAATAGGATATATTACGACACATTGTCAGCACCTACAGAACTCGAAAATGGCCTGTAGGGCCGATACTGGAAAATAGTGCGAAACGTAAGAAAGTGCATACTTGTTAATGAAACAACAGCCGAGGTGGAACCATTGTAAGTAGGCTATTTATGTTTTCTTATTGGCAACGTTACGTAGCGCTCTGTATGAAAATCACTGGCTGTGCTGTGTGCAGTCTGTGGCTAGTTTGCATTGTTGTCTGCCATTGTAGTGTTGGGCAGCTGGATGTTAACAGCGCGTAGCGTTGCGCAGTTGGAGGTGAGCCGCCAGCAGTGGTGGATGTGAGGAGAGAGATGGCGGAGTTTTGAAATTTGCAATACTGGATATCATGAACTGCTATATACATTATGACTTTTGAACACTATTGAGGTAAATACATTGTTTGTTCTCTATTAAAGTCTTTCATTTGCTAACTATGCCTATCAGTAGTTAGTGCCTTCCGTAGTTTGAATCTTTTATTTAGCTGGCAGTAGTGGCGCTCGCTGTATTGCAGTAGTTCGAGTAACGAAGATTTTTGGTGAGGTAAGTGATTTGTGAAACGTATAGGTTAATGTTAGTCAGGGCCATTCTTTTGTAGGGATTTTTGAAAGTCAGACTGCGTTGCGCTAAAAATATTGTGTGTCACTTTAGTGAATGTTTGAGTACGTTCAGTTTTGCTCAGCTGCTTGAAAAGCAAATAGTGTAAGAGGTTTATCAGCACAGTAATTCAGAAATTGTTCTAAGGGGACGTTTCACCATGGCACTGTCCTCTAAGAAATTCACGGCTTGGTACTCTACATCAAGAAACTAATCTATTTATTCACTATATGTGCGTCACTTCTCAAATCCCAGTTCATAGGCATCGCTGTTTTAGTTTTAACGGGTATTTCGTCATCTGCAATTTCATAACCATAAATTTGTGTCCTAAATGAAAACATTCGTTCTGATTTGTAGCAGAATACGTGCGAGCTAACATCCCAAAGATGCTCAGGCTCACATGCGGTTCCACTTCGTCGAAATGTCTTGGCTCAAACTCGTCTAGGGGTTGAACCGCACGTGTCGCATTACACGCCCTAAATTAGATATTTGTGACCCTTTGGTCAAATTATATGACTAATGGCAAGTTTGCAAAATACAAAGTTAACATAACATATAATAATAGTAATAATCATATCGGGAACTAAATTAACTACCCATACATAAGTGATGAGGCAACACAGTTGCGATTTCGTTAGAATAATATTTATTCAGAAAGCAAATCAATAGCGACAGTGGTCGTATTTAGAGTTACTGTTACAGTCGAGCGCATATCTATTTGATACAGTTCGATCATTCACAATCTCATCGCGAAACACAAGTCCAATACTCCACCTCCTTAACTACACGAAAAGTTACGAGTTCACACCAGGCGCGCGGCTGCTCACCGCTCAGAGACTATGTCCTGCGATATCATACAACGCGAAATTTTCTAAGTCGTTTCACTTCCTAGCTGCCTAAAGACCGACCGTCCGCTTTCGCGTCTCCACCAGCACTGTCCCTCTGCCCGTCTCCGGCCGCGTCTCCCTCGTGCCGAACATCGTCGCTCAACTGACTAGTGCAGTTCCCTTCCCTGAAGCCGTCCATCTGATTGGCTGCAACTTATTCTACATTATTTTACATTTTAAACTATTTAAATAATCAAAGCCTGACCACTTACATGTTCTAAATAAAGTAACAATAATATCCGTTACATAATAAATGTTAAAGTCTTTTACATAAAACCAATACAATTTCCTTCTTAACTTTGAATGGCTCGGCCAGTACCCTTGCACCAATGTGCTTTCTGATAAATAAATAAACTAAACTAAACTTTGCAATGAATATTCTATTACCTAATGATTCAATAAGGTGTCATACTGTCATCGTTCAATGTGTTTTGTGTGGAGGAAATGATGATATGATGCTTAACTGAAAATAATGATAATTTAAATTTACTACATCTTTTAAACAAATGACGTTACAGAGTTGATATTCATAACGTTTGTCATTTTAATGATGCGCTTTTAAATGAAATGTCGATCGTTAAGCTCGCCAAAGCGTTCAGATTTAAGCATTCAGGTCTTTGTTACAAAACTTGTTAATTTCAGTTTAACAGTCAATCCTAAACTATTATAGATATGATCAATATTCAGGTTTTGTTGGGATCACCATGAAAATTTAAGAAGATGGTAGATTAAAATTACTGTGGCCTTATTCCCTGATTTACTACAGAATTAAATATTTTTCATAAATGTTTCCCTTTATGGTCGATCTTAGGTCCACCAAACGTAACACTGTTATGCTTCACTTGGTTTCCTTATGAAGTAGGTTCTCGTCTGTCTCACTTGCACACCACAGCGCTTAGGCCTCAATAGACAATAGACGCCTGTGATTTTCCCCATCTCATGGTGAATCTGTGCCCTTGGTGGCAAACGGTCCTGGACGACAGCGTTCGTTTCACAATTCCTGTAGCCTGACTCTTCGGCCACATATTGAAATGAGAGCGAAATGCTTGTTAACTCACATACGTCAGGCTTGTCGTCTCCGACTTTTTGAAAATTCGTAGAACAGTGCACAGGTGACCCGCAAGCAGGACAAACGGGAGGTTGCCGTAATTAGTATTGACTCAGGAGATTTTGTTTAACGACATTAACACACCTCCTAGTTACATCCGTTAGTATGTATAATTAAACCCTTAGTTATGACCATATCACGTAAGCATGTCCAAACGGAACGTAGTCAACGTTTGACTCTCAAGGTATCATCAGTTACAAAGCTGTAAATTCAGGGCATTGAGTCCTTAGGTGGCCACTTTATGAACAGCAGGCGAGTGAGCATGCGTTGTGCATCGAAGAGTGAAACACTCGAAATGGCAACCTTCGTTCAATGAGTTATTATGCTGTATTGTTTCAAGCCTGCAAATAGTGCAACAACTGGAAGATGCAAATATCACTGAAAATTAATCGGAGTGCTATCCTTACTTCGCTGCTAGTCTAACAAATGAATTCGAAGTGTTGAAGCTAGTTAACAAAACGAAAGAAAAATGTTGGCTGTGGTTGATGAAGAACATGTGTTACTCATATCCATAATGAAAAGTAATATACAAAACCCTTGGGACTCATAGCAAATTCCGCATTTACTTAATGAATATTCGCGACAGTGGAAGTTTCAAAAGGAGCATTGTTCAAAAGTGGTAACATGTACAAAGTAACTGTTAACAGTCGAACAGCGATAAACTGTGAAGTAGAAATTTACACAACTTTCGAACAGAAACGATACTGTGAAGAAATAATTAACCATCTGAAAAGTTACTTCTGAAGAATTCTATAACGTCAACTTTGAAATATTCATTGATGAGCTGGTAGCGACAGGCGTTCAAGTAAAAAAAAAGTTGTTCTAAAATTATGTACAAAACAGAACACATGTTGTGGAAGTCACGTGTCGCTCTGTTATTTGATATTCGACGCAGAGGAACCAGAGAACACACACACACACACACACACACACACACCTTGAACCGCCGAGATGCTCCTGCCTTGAATCAACAAATAAAAGCAGAAACTCTGTAGATGTGGTAGCCGTGTGGCAACGTTAGAGGGTATGGAATTCCACTGAAGTAATTAGAGTTCGCGTCTGCTCGATTCCATGATTATTAATTTTTGCACATTGTTTGTTGATGTGTTGCGAGCGTAACACGAATGTATACTGAGGTGACAAAAGTCATGATACAGAGATATGCACATATAAACGTGGCGGTAGTATCGAGTACACAAGGTATAAAAGGGCAGTGCATTGAGGGATCTGTCAGTTGTACTCATGTGATTCATGTGAAAAGGTTTCCGAAGTGATTACGGCCGCACGACGGGAATTAACAGATTTTGAACGCAGAATAGTTCAAAATGGTTCAAATGGCTCTGAGCACTATGGGACTTAACTTCTGAGGTCATCAGTCCCCTAGAACGTAGAACTACTTGAACCTAACTAACCTAAGGACATCACACGCATCCATGCCCGAGGCAGGGTTCGAACCTGCGACCATAGCGGTCGCTCAGTTCCAGCCTGTAGCGCCTAGAACCACTCGGCCACCTAGGCCGGCGAACGCGGGATAGTAGTTGGAGCTAGACGCATGGGACACGACATATCGGAAATCTATATAGATTTTATTGTTTCGAGATTTACAGTGTCAAGAGGATGCTGAGAATACCAAATTCCAGGCATTACCTCTCACCGTTGACAAGCAGTGGTCGACGTTCTTCACTTAACGATCGAGAGCAGCGGCGTTTGCGTAGAGTTGTCAGCGCTAACAGACAAGCAACGCTGCATGAAATAACCGCAGAAATCAATGTGGGACATACGACGACAGTACGGCGAAATTTTTTGTTAGTGGCCTATGGCAGCAGAAGACCGACGCGAATTTCTTTGCTAACAGCACGACGTAGCCTGCAGCACCACTCCTGGGCTCATGACCATATCGGTTGGACCCTAGATGACTGGAAATCCGTGGCCTGGTCAGATGAGTCCCGATTTCAGTTGGTAAATGCTGACAGTAGGGATGTCTGTGGCGCAGGTCCCACTATACGATGGAACGAAGTTGTCAACAAGGCACTGTGCAAGCTGGTGGGCTGTGTTTACATAGAGTGACTGGGTCCTCTGGTCCAACTGAACCCATCATTGACTGGAAATGATTATGTTCGGCTACTTGGAGACAAAAAAAAAATGGTTCAAATGGTTCTGAGCACTATGGGACTTAACATCAGAGGTCATCAGTACCCTAGAACTTATAACTACTTAAACCTAACTAACCTAAGGACGTTACACACATCCATGCCCGAGGTAGGATTCGAAACCGCGACCGTAGCAGCAGCGCGGTTCCAGACTGAAGCGCCTAGAACCGCTCGGCCACACAGGCCGGCTCTTGGAGACAATTTGCAGCCATTCACGGACTTCCCAAACAAGGATGGACTCGTCACCAGGCCACAATTGTTCGCGATTGGTTTGAAGAACATTCTGGAAAATTCGAGAGAATGATTTGGCCACCCAGATCGCCCCACAGGAATCCTATCGAACATTTGTGGGACATAACTGAGATATCAGTTGGTGCACAAAATCCAAAATCCTGGACCGGTAGCACTTTCGCAATTGTGGACGGCTATAGAGGAAGCATGGCTCAATGTTTTTGCAGGGGAGTTCCAACGACTTGTTGAGTCTATGCCAAGTCGATTTGCTAAACTACGCTTCAGACGGGTATGAGATAAACAGTCATTTACTGCCAGGATGTTTCAGCTTACTCTGGCCACGACAGACAGCGTATGACGGTTTCAGTGAGCCTGAAGCGGCAGCCAGATGGGGTGTTTAACCTCGGTGTGCCCAGAAGTGGACAAAGTGGTGGTGCGAGACAGGGGTGATTGGCCGGCTTAGAGGATCGGGCTTAGGAAAGGTGTCGAATTGTCATCAGTACAAATCGGTACGTCACACCTGTATGGAGCGTCCGTTCTTAAATGCACTCCAACTCAAGAATGAGACAAATTTCCCTGGATGCTCGTGAGCCCATAGGGCTGGTAATAAAGAGCCCTTCTCTGATTATTATAAACGTAATAGGCTTGCCTTCGCTGAAGTGTATGTGGACCGTCACTGAAATCACGCCAATATTTAGCACAGTGAATAAGGGTCTGGTGATGATCTACAGGTCACAGAGAGCACGTTACGACCGACAGTACGCGGCGTAAGATTTGCGTCTTGGCCGCAGCACAGTCTCGTGCTGGAGGTAGATGTCATCAGATGGTGCAAGGGTAATTCATTGAATTTATTAACAAAAAGTCCTAGGAAGTTTTGTCTTATGATAAACCAGCAAATGGATCTCTCCTGACCCTCTGTGACCGTAATGGGATGAAAATGTGGGAGATAATGGTTCAAATGGCTCTGAGCACTATGGGACTTAACTTCTAAGGTCATCAATCCCCCAAAACTTAGAACTACTTAAACCTAACTAACCTAAGGACATCACACACATCCATGCCCGAGGCAAGATTCGAACCTGCGACCATAGCGGTCGCGCGGTTCCAGACTGTAGCGCCTAGAACCGCTCGGCCACTCTGGTCGGCAAAATGTGAGACACAGAAAAGGAGCACTAAACTTCGTTTTCCAAAATTGTTTCACAGAAGAAGATCGCACTGTAGTGCCTACTTTAAATCCTCACAAGAACCACAAAACGGCTGATATCGAAATAAGTGACAATGGGACAGGAAGGCAGTTGAAATCGCTCAACAGACGGACGGCCACTGGACCTGACTGGGTACCAGTACGATTCTACACACAGTGTGCGAAAGAACTTGCTCCTCTTCTAGCGTCAGTGGACCGTAGATCTTTGGAGCAGCGAAGTGCTCTCGACGATTGGAGAAAAGCAGAGGTCTTTCGATATTTCAAAGAAGATCGACGAAAAGACACACAAAACTAAAGGCTTATAGCTACCTCTGACGTCAGTCATTTGTAGAATTCTAGGACATGTTTTAGGCTCGCGTGTTATGACATTTCTAGACCGATGATCTCCTCTGTAGGAACCAACATGGGTTCCGAAAAGAAGGATCGTGTGAAACCCAGCGCGCTCTGTTCGTCCGCGAGACCAAGAGTGTATGTGCGCCCAGGCAGATGCCGTAGTTCTTGACTTCCAGAACTCATTCCATGCAGTTCCTTAGTGCCGTCTAATGAACAAAATACGAGCGTAGGGAATATCAGACGAACTGTGTGACTGGACTGAACAGGACACAGCATGTCATTTCGAAAGGAGAGGAGTCTTCAGTCACAAAAGAAACTTAGGACGTGTCCAAGGGGAGTGTTACAGGACCAATATTTTACACAATGTACAAGGTGATTCTTACTAACGTTTGAAAAGCCCCGAAGAGACCTAGGTGACGCTGCGACAAGTAATTTAACGTAAGACACATGAGGCCCCAAATGTCGGGAAAACCTAAAAAGTTAATGACAAGTGTTGAACAAGTGACGGTGCCAGATGACGTACCTCGCTGCATGTTCAGCGATTGGGCCTGTCATCGTACGCTCGTCGGTAGGGGGCACTACTACACATTGTTTCGCTAGGCTACTCTGTTTTCGATCATCTTTTGTAATGTAATCTGTTGTAAACGTAGAAGTTACAAAATTACTGTCCTCACTGTGACCAAGCAAAAGCTTTTCTTATTCTGTGTTACTTTCCTTTTGTCCCTTCTTTTTTGTTCACAAATTTTGCGTAGTAAGAAACACATAGGTCGTTCACTGATAATTCGGAAGCTTGTACTTATTTACTTGTGGCGCAGTATGTTGGGTTTTTGTTGTATTGTACTTTGCAGTTAACCAGAGAGAAGAAGGCACGTGAGCCCTAACCACACCGGCAACGACGTCAGTACTTGAGTTGTGATGGTCAGATGCTACAGACCGAGAGGCTTCACCGCTGTACGTGCGACGAGGTACGTCATCTGGTGACGTGACATGTTCAACACTTTTCATTCACTTTCCCGACGTTTGCGGCCCCGTTCATCTTTTATTAAATTACTTCTATCAGCATCATCTATGTCGCTTCGGTGGTTTTAAAAGTGAATAAGAATCACCCTGTATATAAATGACCTGGCAGATACGTCGGAAGTTCAAGAGGCTTTTAAAAGATGATGGTGTTGTATACAGAGAAATCGCGACGCCAGAAAATTGGAGCGAAATGCGAGAAGACCGGCAGAAGGTTGTCGCTTGGTGCAGGGAGTGGCAACTGAGCCCTCAACATAAACAAATGTAACGTATTGCGAGTACACAGACAGAAAGACTAGTTATTGTATGATTACACGGTTGCAGAACAATCACTTGAAGCTGTTACTTCCATAAAATAACTAGGTGTATGGATACGGAGCGATTTGAAGCGGAATGATCACATAAATTTAACTGCAGATAAGGGAGATGCCAGACTGATATTCATTGGTAGAATTGGTAGAATCCTCAGGAAATGTAGTCCATCAAAAAAGGAAGTAGCTTACAAAACAGTCGTTCGACCAATATTGCTTGTCAGTGTGAGCTCCGTACCAGATAGGACTGATAGATGAAATAGAGAAGATCCAAAGAACAGCAGCGCATTTCGCTACAGGTCCATTTAGTAAGAATGAAAGTGTCGCAGAGGTGATCAGCGCATTCCAGTGGCAGACGCTATAAACCAGGCTTTCTGCATCACGGTGTGGTTTACTGTTATAGTTCCGAGAGCGTAAGTTCCTAGAAGAATCAACAAATACATTGCTTCCTCCTACGTATATATCGCAAAAAGACCATGAAGATAAAATTAGAGAGATTCGAGAGCACATAGAGGCTTACAGGTGGTCGTTCTTCTCGCGAATTATTCGCGGCTGGAGCAGGAAAAGGGTGAAGTGACAGTGGTACACGAAGTACCCTCCACCACACACCCCAAGTTGGCTTGCAGAGTGTAGATGCAGACGTAGATGCATTGTCACCTCCCCACGGATCAGTATGTGAACATCGTGAAACATAATATGGTGCCGAGTGTGAGGATGCGCTTTCCCAAACGAGTGATCCATTTCCAACATGACCACTCTCCGCTTCAAGTGAGTCGAATCTTTTACCAATGTTTGTTTTGCAACAGGCTGGCTTCGATCTGATCGACTGGTCTATTCAAGCGCCGGATTTGAAACTGACTGAAAATTTATGGGCCGAAATGAAGTCTCATATGAACTTGCACTGGCTGACACCAACACCATGCATACCTGACACGCTATAGGACCTAGTGTTGGTTGCATGGGAGAGTCTCCCAGACGATGAGTCGTATTTCCAGAGAATGATCGCCTCCATAACCTGTCGCATGAGGCTGGTAATTAAGGTCAATTTCGCTTGGACTTCATACTATCCTTATCCCTGAGGTGAGACTTCCCTCCTCTCTCATTACTCCTCTTCATATAACAACATTTGATGTAACTGTATGTGATTTAATTGGAAATCTATGGAAAATCAATGTAATTTAAATTTTATTTATTCGATTTTTGCTACTTAACACTTACATTTGAAAATCACAAATTAGTTTGAATCGAAATAGAAATGGTGTCCTAACATGAGACATTCAGAGAAATATTATATTAACTTAATTATATCAATTATTTATTATAACTGATAATAATTATTATATATAATTATAACATATAAAAATAATTATTAATTATATTAACTTAATATCCATCAATATAAGACTAGGTAAACCCTAAAATAAGTTCTCTTCCTTACTGCCTATCTAACACTTACATCGTTTACTGTGTAAAAAAAGTGCAGCTTCTTCTCAAGTTAGCATTCTTTTGGAGCCCAAGGATTGCATTCCATGCATTGTGCCCATTCCTCTATGTTGGTCTTCAGAGAAACGACCACTGAGGACATACGTTCCGTGTCTTGTTCTTCAGATTGCATTTCTGAAGCATCGTCCTCGATTAAATTTGTTTCAGACTGTGAATGGCTGGAAAATTATGTTTCCTGTATTTTTTTTCCTTTTTTCAAGAACAAAACTTTCGCGTCTGTCTTCTGTAATTCCTCAATAGCTTTCTTCTCTTTGAATCGCTCAAATGTTCCCCGTACGGACGATGTTAGATAGTTAAAAGATTGACAACGTGCTGATCTTACTAGAGCTGGTGGCTCTTGACATGGCTTGCTGATTTTGAGAGTTAGCTGGATACCCTATAGACTCACATTTGGTGTGTTGTTTGCATACTGTATGTCAAACTCAGGGTGTGTAACAAAGTCATTGTCTCTAAGTACACGCATCTTACATGGGAAGAGTGCCGTTTTCCAAAGGCTATTCATAGCATTTTCTATTGCTACTACTCCCAGTTAGGCCGCTGCAAATAATTTCGTAACCAAAAATGAGGTTACTACCTGGCCTTGGTTATTTGTCCGCCAGGTCTGTGTTTCATGGGAATAATGCGCTTTAAACGGTCCCATGAATTCCACACACGAGGTTGCATTATGTGCGGTTTGGGATGATAAACAGATGATGTGGACACGGTTTTCTCTTGCTTTGTCCATCACACAAATGTGATATGAGGCTGGTCAAGTACTAAGCCAACAGGATCATCACTAGATTGCTTCACAAAGTTGTCAAACCCCTTAGTAAAAATATGAGTCTGAATCCACCTACTAGGGTGGCAAACCGAAGTTATCTTAATTAGAGATAGCGTGTCCTAAGATGCGATACTACCGCATATCAGTATACCCACAGTACCTCATATTAGAAATATACCATTTTGCTTTAGTAATCTAGCCTCATAGTTACGCTGTTTGGTTCGAAGGACAGCTCATTACAGCGAATGAAAGAGTACTTTGTGAAGAATATAACCATATGAATATTGTTTCAACAGCTACTCAGCTACATATACTACAATGCTACAAGCACTTGCACTCAAAAAACTGAAATTTAACACTTAAAATGAAAGATTCGACAATGTTCAGTTTCTTAATAATCTTACCGACACTGCTTCTCGCCTCAGGCGCTGCGGGAACTGAGGTATGATATTTTCCAACGATGTTGAGCACCTGCTTTAGTCAAAATCTAACTGTCTCAAATTAGGGAATCCTCCTATAATAGACACCTTCCCTCTGTATTTATAACCATTTTTGGTAATGATAGAATCTGTTGGGTAAATTAAAAAGAATGCCAAATCAGAACATAAATAATCACTTTCTCATATTAAATTCTAATGCTGTAACGCAAAGCGTAGTACATTCCGTCGTCTGGCATCTGTTGAAATTATTTAGATCTATTTTCCTTGAAAGCTAGGGGAAACGAACCGCTATGTCCGTTGGAAAACCATATTCTAAGCTTGTCCTGTAAATTGAAAGGTCGTGTAACTGCACCGGCTTATCTTTTTCGGATTGAAATACAAGTGCAACAAGATTTTAATTGTCTGACAGTATGTAAACGTCTTATTGAAACCCATTACGTTGAATAGTTGAATTTATTTTCGCATTATATTTGCAATTTTACTTCGAAACCAAAATTTATGAAGATAATTTACGTAAAACTGCAACCAATAGTAACTCATCTACATTCAATTAACAGTCACGGGTTCTAAAATATCCGTAATGGATAAGCTTAACCTTGCTGCTATATCTGCTTTCCTGTTCTGTCTGCTACTGCTGAGAATGGTTTTATGCACACAGACAGAACTTTCCTCCAGCACCTTAATTTGGACCTGATTGTTTTCGAAATTGAGAGTGATAGTGAATTTTCATGTTCCCGAATAAAAAGGCAAAAGGATTTACTGCTGAACTGGAGCTTACATTTTAGTGCATGATTTGAAAAAAGTGGACCCTTACCAGTTTCATTCGTGCCAAAAAACTGAATAATTATTCGATGAGTTAGTCTCTGGAACTTCGCAAAAAGTACAATTTTGTTAGAAGTCTGGTTGAGCTAAAATCATTTACTTCTCAAAATTAATAATATTCCTTCAATCCTGTGAAACAAATGTCCTTAAAATAACTTGGACGGATCTTGTTTAAAATTTTGTGAATTTTGTAATAAAGTTTTTCTTGGCTCATACAACATTCGTTGTCTTAAAGACTACACATAAAATATAGCAGTGTTGTTCTCATCAAGAAGAGAAGATACCACAGGAAGGGTGTTAGCATCTACCACGGTGAGGACAAAAAATATTGGCCAGATGATGGGAACGAACTCCGATTCAACGAGGGACGAGCAACCCTCCCTCCGGCCGTGAGCTACTTTCTCATCGACACTAGTACAGCAGCTACTAGTTCAGCTAGTACAGCAGCATCGTCGACAGGACTGACTGCGGACCTTTGGTACAGAGCCGAGTGGAGGGTATGAATCATAGGCTGAGACGGTTCTGCGACCGTGTGGGCTGCAGATTCCTCGACATGCGCCATAGGGTGGTGGGGTTTCGGGTTCCGCTGGATAGTTCAGGAGTCCACTACACACAGCAAGCGGCTACACGGGTAGCACGGGTTGTGTGGCGTGGACTGGGCGGTTTTTTAGGTTAGATGGCCTCGAGCAAGTACAGAAAGGGCAACAGCCTCAAAGGGTGCGGGGTAAAGCCAGGACATGCGGGGACCAAGCAGCAATCGGTATTGTAATTGAAAACTGTCGAAGCTGCGTTGGTTAAGTACCGGAACTTCAAGCGCTGATAGAAAGCACCGAAGTTGAAATCGTTATAGGTACGGAAAGCTAGCTGAAGCCAGGGATAAATTCTGCCGAAATTTTTACAAACGGACAGACGGTGTTTAGAAAGGATAGATTGCATGCAACCGGTGGCGGCGTGTTTGTCGCTGTCAGTAGTAGTTTATCCTGTAGTGAAATAGAAGTGGGTAGTTCCTGTGAATTATTATGGGTGGAAGTTATACTCAACAACCGAGCTAGGTTAATAATTGGCTCCTTTTACCGACCTGCCGACTCAGCAGCATTAGTGGCAGAACAATTGAGAGAAAATCTGGAATGCATTTCACATAAATTTCCTCAGCATGTTAGAGTCTTAGGTGGAGATTTCAATTTACCAGATATAGACTGGGCCACTCAGATGTTTAGGACGGGTGGTAGGGACAGAGCATCGAGTGCACGATCCGAAAATTACCTCATGCAATTAAACAGAGAACCGTCTCGTGGAGATAACATCTTGGACCTACCGATAACAAACAGACCCGAACTTTTCGACTCTGTAAGCGCAGAACAGGGAATCAGTGATCATAAGGCCATTGCAGCATCCCTGAATATGAAAGTAAATAGGAATATAAAAAAAGGGAGGAAGGTTTATCTGTTTAGCAAGAGTAATAGGAGGCAGATTTCAGACTACCTAACAGATTAAAACGAAAATTTCTGTTCAGACACTGACAATGCGTTTTGGACAGGTACGTGCCGAGTAAAACTGTGAGGGACGGGAAAAACCCACCGTGGTTCAACAACAAAGTTAGGAAACTACTGCGAAAGCATAGGGAGCTTCACTGCAAGTTTAAACGTAGCCAAAACCTATCAGACAAACAGAAGCTAAGCGATGTCAAAGTTAGCGTAAGGAGGGCTTTGCGTGAAGCGTTCAGTGAATTCGAAAGTAAAATTCTATGTAGCGACTTGACAGAAAATCCTAGGAAGTTCTGGTCTTACTTTAAATCAGTAATTGGATCGAAACAGCATATCCAGACACTCTGGGATGGCATTGAACAGAGGATGATGACACGCGTAAATCTGAAATACTAAACACCTTTTTCCAAAGCTGTTTCACAGAAGAAGACCGCACTGCAGTTCCTTCTCTAAATCCTCGCACAAACGAAAAAATGGCTGACATCGAAATAAGTGTCCAAGGAATAGAAAAGCAACTGAAAACACTCAACAGAGGAAAGTCCACTGGACCTGACGGGATACCAATTCGATTCTACACGGAGTACACGAAAGAACTCGCGCCCTTTCTAACAGCCGTGTACCGCAAGTCTATAGAGGAACGGAAGGTTCCAAATGATTGGAAAAGAGCACAGGTAGTCCCAGTCCTCAAGATGGGTCGTCGAGCAGATATATCTCTGAGATCGATCTGTTGTAGAATTTTAGAACATGTTTTTTGCTCGCGTATCATGTCATTTCTGGAAACCCAGAATCTACTCTGTAGGTAACAACATGGATTCCGGAAACAGCGATCGTGTGAGACCCAACTCGCTTTATTTGTTCATGAGACCCAGAAAATATTAGATACAGGCTCCCAGGCAGATGCCATTTTCCTTGACTTCCGGAAGGCGTTCGATACAGTTCCGCACTGTCGCCTGATATACAAAGTAAGAGCCTACGGAATATCAGACCAGCTGTATGGCTGAATTGAAGAGTTTTTGGCATACAGAACACAGCATGTTGTTCTCAATGGAGAGACGTCTACAGACGTTAAAGTAACCTCTGGCGTGCCACAGGGGAGTGTTATGGGACCATTGCTTTTCACAATATATATAAATGACCTAGTGGATAGTGTCGGAAGTTCTATGCGACTTTTCGCGGATGATGCTGTAGTATACAGAAAAGTTGCAGCATTAGAAAATTGTAGCGAAATGCAGGAAGATCTGCAGCGGATAGGCACTTGGTACAGGGAATGGCAACTGACCCTTAACATAGACAAATGTAATGTATTGCGAATACATAGAAAGAAGGGTCCTTTATTGTATGATTATATGATAGCGAAACAAACACTGGTAGCAGTTACTTCTGTAAAATATCTGGGAGTATGCTTACGGAACGATTTGAAGTGGAATGATCATATAAAATTAATTGTTGGTAAGGTGGGTGCCAGGTTGAGTCCTTAGAAAATGTAGTCAATCAACAAAGGAGGTGGCTTACAAAACAGTCGTTCGACCTATACTTGAGTATTGCTCATCAGTGTGGGATCCGTACCAGGTCGGGTTGACAGAGGAGATAGAGAAGATCCAAAGAAGAGCGGTCACAGGGTGATTTGGTAAGAGTGATAGCGTTACGGAGATGTTTAGCAAACTCAAGTGGCAGACTCTGCAACAGAGGCGCTGTGCATCGCGGTGTAGGTTGCTGTCCAGGTTTCGAGAGGGTGCGTTTCTGGATGAGGTATCGAATATATTGCTTCCCCCTGCTTATACCTCCCGAGGAGATAACGAATGTAAAATTAGAGAGATTCGAGCGCGCACGGAGGCTTTCCGGCAGTCGTTCTTCCCGCGAACCATACGCGACTGGAACAGGAAAGGGAGTTAATGACAGTGGCACGTAAAGTGCCCTCCGCCACACACCGTTGGGTGGCTTGCGGAGTATAAATGTAGATGTAGAACCTCGCTAATCCGTCTCCTATGGGTCCGGGAGCATAGTCGGAAGGCAAAACAAGTCGGATTACCAGAGGAACACTTTACTGAGCCGTAGCATCACTATACAGTACGGTACAATATTAATTTTCAACTGAAAGTACCGTCTGAGGTATTGTTCCATGTTGAAACAGTAACAAAACGAAAAGTATACGTCAACACGCCGAAAAAATCTTACACGAAAGTGTAATGTACAGTTGTGCCTGTACTGTATAATAACGTCTGTGACGCACGGTAAGGTACTTTTACCGAGAGTGAAAGTTTGGCATCTGTACATATACTATGTGATTAAAAGTATCCGGACATATCCAAAAACATGAGTTTTTCATATTTGGAGCATTGTGCTGCCACCTAGTGCCAGGTACTCCATATGAGCGACCTGAGTAGTCATTAGACATCGCGAGAGAACAGAATGGGGCACTCCGCGGAATTCACGGTGAAACTTCTTAATTAAATTGTTTTTTACTTATACTGCTGAGTGAAATTGACAATACTATCTCTTTGCTATTTTATCATTTCAACACTGACCCACAATATCCTGGCGCAACGCAATCTGACTGCTCAAAAATGATAACCTGACTTCAAATAATTAATACAAAAGAATGGCCCAGAATTAGAAGAAAGCCAAAATCAAAAGTCACGTACCTCACAGAGAATCTTCATGACGAACTACAGCAATGCAGCAAACACCAATAAAGCCAGCTAAATAAAAGATTCTAACTACTGTAAGTAACTACTAATACGCATGTAGTTTGCAAAGGAAAGATTTTGTTGCTGAGCAAACAATATATTTACCGGATTTTACCTTAATCAAGTAATAACCAGTTCAAAAAAATAAATAATCATCAGTAATAAATCTCAAAGACGGATACACATCCAGACCGTCCGTTCGCGCTAATACTGCAAACCTTCAACACTGCTATTTATTAACCTCTAACATCCATCACAGCTGACTGCTCACTCCGAACTTCCATCACTGCTGGCTGTTCGCCTCCAACAGCCAGTCAAACCAGCCACAGAGAGTCTACTATAGAGTGCGCACAGAGCTGTCACAGATTTTAATACAGTCTAAAGCGCTAACAACATACAAACACGTAAACAGCCTACTTACAACGGACGTCGAACGTAATCAGGTGGTTGGGTGACACTTGAATTATACGTCTATACGCGAGATTTCCACACTCCTAAACATCCCTAGGTCCACTGTTTCCGATGTGATAGTGAAGTGGAAACGTGAAGGGACACGAGCAGCACAAAAGCGTGCAGGCCGATCTCATCTGTTGACTGACAGAGACTGCCGACAGTTGAAGAGGGTCGTAATGTTTAATAGGCCGACATCCCTACATATTGTGCGATAGCTGTCGAGATTTTACACATCCGTTTATAATGTTTAGTTGATATGTAATTATTTGCCACGGTTGTGTATAGTACGTCTCACTGGAGTGATAATGGTTGCCGGTATGACCTAGCATGGGCATTAACGGGGTGAAAGTGGACAGTGTTGCCGCAATTTGTGCGTGTCTGTACTTCGACATTTTTCATGCGAACAGTTTGGTTTTGTCTACTATACATGAATTACGGATAAATCTCGCGTAACGATGCGGCCAAGATAAGGTTGTTTGAAAAAAGGAAGGAAGGAGGATTAGAGCTGAACGGCTGGTTGACAACGAGATCATTAGAGACGGAACACGTGCTCGGAATACAGAGAAGGCTGGGAAGGAAACCCTCTGTGCCATTTCAGAGGCACCATCCAGGCGTTAGCTATTTAAGGAAATCACGGAAAACTCGTATCTGGATGGACCGACGTCGATCTGAATCATCGGTCTACCGAATGCGAGTCCAGTGTGCTAACCAGCAATTTGCAGACCTTACTATGGCTATAACAGTAGGTGATAACAATCATTATGAACTGTTGTCTACCAAGAACGTACAGTCATACTTCAGTACAAACAGACTGACATATGAAGTACATCTGGCAGAATGCTGTGTAATAAGAGTCGACTTCTCAACCTGAGACGCTGACGTCCGAGGTGCACGTGCGTGTGCCTATTGTCCCGCTTGCGGGCACGCAGCAGCACGTTCCGGGCCCAGCTGACTGCGGTCGCTCTCTATAACGCTAGCTCAGTGCAAACCGAGCACAGGGTAAGGGGGAGACTCTACAGTGTTTTCATCTGCGTCCTTACGGAAGTCGGTCGTCGAGTCTCCGTTATGATGTGATAATATACCCCCGGCAAATTAGTAAAAAAAAAAAAACAGCAAATGGGGGAAATAATTTATAAAGTTTTGAAACTTTGGGAAAATACTCGTATTGGGTGTACTCCCAAAAGCCAATTTCATCCATTTTTTTTATTTTTGCAGAAAATAGTTCATTTTTAGAAGAGTCTGTGATGACAAAAAAATATTCCTCCTAAATTCCACGTAAAAATGGTCTTGTGCATATTTTAAGTTAGACGAGTAGGTTTAGAGATATAAGAATCGAAATCAGGAGGGGGCGGGAGGAGGTCGGCAGTGGGTGTAGCTGTAAAATGTAAACTTTCACGGCCGGAATTGTCATAATTAATAACATATTCCGGGGTACTATGCCATGGTCTAAGAGATTTCACTTCAAAACCCGACGTTTCGTCCCCATCTGCGGAGGACATATTCAAGGGGGATCGTAGGTTTGTTGAACGTCCAATTCAGACTCTGGCTCGCTGCTGACTACAGCAAAATTTCGCTTCCGTGAGCTTCCGCGTGACGTCACATGTTTTGAATACGCGAGCGTAACTGGCTGCTGTCGATTGTCGTCGTCCGCTATTACTATCATCCTATGGTGGAAGAATGGTACTCATATTCCTCAGCACCGGAATCCAAAATTCATTCAGTTTCACGCTCTCCTCCTTCCTATGAAATTTCACACTCTCTATGGCCTCTCTGTACAGCCTTCGTGTGACCCGTTTGTGGCTGCCAGTAATAGTGGGGGTAGCTGCGTCTAGCAACAATTCATTGCGAGTATGAAAAAGGACACGTAATCACAATGTTTGTATTTTAATCATCTAAAATATCAGGAAAATTATCACTAAGATTAAATGAAATATCTATAAAATGACGTAAAAATATGTAAGACATATGCACAGTGAGTTATAAAATGAACTAGAGAAGGGGTTTTCGAACTCTCCGGCGTGGCTCATAAGGGAGTCATGACTTAACAGTAACGAGTCGCGGTAGTTTCCTATAAACCATTGGTTTATCTGCTACCTCAGTATATGAATGGGTGAACTAGAGGTGATGTCTAGCAGGCCGGCAACTTAGTGTTGTCAATATAGCAGGGTTGTAGAGGGCAGTTCGAATCGTATTACGCAACACAGTTGTTTTTATTCAGTAACTCTCAGTTTGAAGATTAATTCTGTCGAATGTTGATCGTTTTTAATTGTTTGTTTTCTGCGCGTTTTGTGTTTATCCGTCAGCATTGGCAAATTTTTAAATGTAAGTACAAATCATGACACCCCCAAATGTATCTTGCACTTCTAAAGACATAAATAGACGAAAAAACAGAAAGTATGACGACAGATACTCGAATTTCGGTTTTACGTGTACCACGTTGGATATGAACGACCACAGTGTCATTTGTTTCAAAGCTCTAGTTACTGAAACCATACTTGCTAATAAAATGAAAGGAGATTTTGAGTCAAATCGCCGTACTTTTGGCAAACAAACTGTGCTGCCTCACCACAGTTTTGGTATCCCAGGTAGTCTG
Source organism: Schistocerca cancellata (assembly GCF_023864275.1). Classification (NCBI taxonomy): domain Eukaryota; kingdom Metazoa; phylum Arthropoda; class Insecta; order Orthoptera; family Acrididae; genus Schistocerca; species Schistocerca cancellata. The sequence goes on from NC_064631.1 coordinate 401,243,302, forward strand.
AATGAAAGGAGCTTGGCCCAGTTAGCGGGACACATAAATTTAGCGGGCGACATAAGTATTGGTAGACCAGAGGGATCTCATGTTATTTGTATGCCCAGTATCAGACCGTGGAAAGGCGTGGATTGCGACAATACTTGCAAGGAGCCACCGATTTGAATGGATACGGAGGTTGGTGATGGGGAGCGAAAAGTGGTAAATAAATTATTTAGAAACTAACACGAAGAGACATGTTCTGAAAGTAGCACACATTATCGTATTCTTAACCGAGGGCAGCCTCCACTGACATAGACACTTCCACACCACGCCATATAGATATAACATTCACTCATGACTACGTCGAAACCGAGCATCGTTACTAGGCTGTGCCTGAAGTAACAACCCACTAACTTTCCGTAGCATGGCGGGCGAACCAGTCGACAGGAGACTGTCGAGTGCGAGACAACAGCTGGTGGACCTTTCAAGAAGATGTTGCAGTAAGTTCCGGAGCGGCGGTGCTTAGGAGTTTTGATAGCTAGTCGGCACCTCACACTAGGGTTCCTACGGCTGAATTGTTTGGTGCTAAATTGCTGGGTGGTCAAGCGGCTAGCTGTCGGCTGCTTGGCCACAGAACTCGCTAATTCCTTTTTGGGGCTCCCCATGTAGGATGTTCGAGTCCTCCCTCGGGCATGGGTGTGTGTGTTGTTCTTAGCGTTAGTTTAAGTTAGATTCAGGAGTGTGTGAGCCTAGGGACCGATGACCTCAGTAGTTTGGTCCCACAGGAACTTACCGAAAATTTACAAAAATTTCTACTTGCTTTTTTGCACCAGAGGTTTCCTAACCTGGCACAGTCTCGGCCGTTGGGACGGCGGGCTTCTCTCTGTTCGTGCGCGCCTCAAGATCAAGAATAATTTGACACCACAGCAACTATTATCAGTCGTAGGAATCCTAGTGTCAGATGCCGACTAGCTAACAAAACCCTTGAGCACCGGCCGCCGCCTCGGAACACACTGCATCTTAGGAGGTCCACCAGCTGCAGTCTCGCCCGCGACCGCCCCTTCTCGACTGGTCCGCCCCGCCATGCTACGGAAACTTTAACGGGTCGTTACTTCAGGTTTATTTCGTTTGTGTAATTATTTACGTGCTTTGATTCACGTTTGAATCTTTAGATACTTCGAAGTAAAACTGATATGCAAATTATTGATAGAGCAGCTGTTTTTTTCTCATCAAAAGGTCCCGAGTTTTTCCAACTGATTTCATACTCATTAAAGCTTTCTCCACTCTTCCTTTGTTTCCGGCCTTGCGCAGCCGCCCACACGCTCGTCACAGCACGTGGCGTTATTGGGAGGGTTCGTAACAAGATGTGTTATAAAATCACTAGAATAGTTTTCCTGCAAGTTAAAAGAAATGACGAAAAAGCTCCCACTAAACGAACTACGACGCCTGCGAAGGCTCTTTTCCCATCTTATAAACTTGCCTATCAACTAGAAAAGAACAGGAAACCTCTCACCATAGCGGAAGACCATATTTTACGAGATAATCTGCACATGGCATTCTTATGGTAGGTGAGTCAGCTGCCAAGTAACTGGTAAATATGTCTTTGTCAGACAACACTATTAGTCGCAGAATAATTAATATGGCTGACGACATGAATTGTCAGTTGGTGCAAAAACTCAATGGTAATGAAGATTTTGCTACTCTGTTGGATGAATCTACAGACAACGATTATGATGCGTAAGAGATTTATCTATGATAATGAATTTCGTGAAGCTCTTCCTTCCTGCCGGAAAATAGCTCCTCGTACAAAAGCTGCAGACCTATCTGAAATGCCGCCCGCTGTAGTCGCGCGGTTCTAGGCTCTTGGGTCTGGAACCACGCGGCTGCTACGGTCGCAGGTTCGAATCCTGCCTCGAACATGGATGTGTGTGATATCCTTAGGTTAGTTAGGGGACTGATGGCCTCAGGCCGGCCGCGGTGGTCTAGCGGTTCTGGCGCTGCAGTCCGGAACCGCGGGACTGCTACGGTCGCAGGTTCGAATCCTGCCTCGGGCATGGGTGTGTGTGCTGTTCTTAGGTTAGTTAGGTTTAAGTAGTTCTAAGTTCTAGGGGACTTATGACCTAAGATGTTGAGTCCCATAGTGCTCAGAGTCATTTGAACCAATTTGAATTGATGGCCTCAGTTGTTAAGTCCCATAGTGCTTGGAGCCATTTGAACCATTTGAACCTATCTGATATACTACAGTCTTTTGTGGATGGAAATTGGGAATTTGGTCTAGCCGTGTAAAAGATGGAGGCCGTAGTGCAGCTGGCTGTTACGCCGGATCGCAAACTCTGATTCGTAAAGAGGTTCCTCAAGTTATTGGGCCATACTGTTTTATTCACCAAGAAACTCTCGATCAGGAAGCATGAGCCCTGTACTTCATGAGGTTCTTCAATCAGCGATAGAGGTGGTAAACTCCATTAAAGGTTGTCCACTTAGGTCGAGATGTTTTCAGCAAATATACTTTGATATAGGAGCTGAATATGTTTCCCTAATTTTTACAGTAACTCGCGCTTGCCTTCTCGTAGGAAAGTCTTGAAAAGAGTTTATGAATCCAGGAATATATTACTCTTACCTTGTTCTTTGTGGCATCTTTGAAAATCTCAAATCCCGAAATTTATCTCTTCAAGGTAATGAGGCCAAAATTCTGCAAATGTCAGACAAAATTTCAGCCTTCAGAAAGAAACTACTATAGTGGAAGAAAACTTTGGATGATAAAAATATAAATTACATTTTCCTTGCACTTCACACGATTTTAAAACACAATTACTTTCACTTGAGTGACGAACTGAAGTCTGTGTTTGCGAATGGTATATCTCAATTCAATGATTACTTTCTGAAGTACTTTCCAGAAGAAGTTGATCAACAAAGCTGGATCAAAGCTCCTTTCAGTACAGAACTTCTAACGACACTTACCACTGAAAAACAAAAGCAATTTGTTGAGGTTTCTTCAGACTCTAGATTGAAATCGAAGTTCGTTTCCCCATCACTGCTTGAGTTGTCGAACTTGACGAAGCGGGAGTATTCGCACCTCTTTACGAGTTTTGATACCTTTTGCAACAGCCTCACTTACAAGAGGTAGGTTTTTCAGCATTTGGCATTCACGAACACGAAATATAGATTGAGAATGACAGTGGAAAAGAGACGCGAGTCACAGTTTCCAATCTTATGTCCAGGGTCAGTTCTAGAGATGGGAGAACTCTTTCATCCTTGGGAACTAGTTCACTGGTGATCGCTCTTTTTTGGGGATCGTTCATTTTTACTCGTTCACCGTTCATTTGTGCTTGGTTTATGGTTCTTAAGAAACATTGAAAATTAGTAGCATAGGTGACTGAAGATGGAAGGCGCCAAGAGGGGGCACTTACCTCCACCCTGGAGTACAGAGTTTTTATTCATAATAGAATTCTCACACACTTGTAATTTTCGTGATTCTGCAAAACCTCTTGTTTAGCCAACTGTAGCGTTATGCGGCTGATCGCACAAAAAACCGGCCCCGAGTAAAGATTGCTCGCCAATTACGCAGGATTTGTTGACCGCTACGAGCGGAGTGGATAAACATGTAATAATTAGGCAATGAAGAAATAAATAAGCTAATGCAAACAACAACTTCGAAACAACAGATGACGACTGGTAGGCGACAATGAGTCCAGTACTCATGGCCGATTTTTCGTGCGCCACCCTGTACCACAAAAATACTGTAGAAGTTATCATATTCTCCTTACAAAATGTGATACCAGACACTCGATTATGGAACGCGGACTTCATTTGGTTGAAAGTCGGTCTGCCTTCCATAACAATAAAATTGCTCTTTTACCTTGGATCAAAAAAAAGACGGAAAACGTCCACTCGTGTGTACCGTGCCGACCTCCTTTGCACGGGTAATAACATAAAATCTTGCCTTTTTACAAGTATTTCTTCTGCTATTTAACGAAAAAGTGAAGTAAGCTGATATGCCGTTTTGTTACCTGAAAAGATGTATGTATTACATACCACGTAATTTTATGTAATTTACGTAATTATAAAATACATTTTAACTACCGGTCATGGACGCTGAATAGAATACGAAAAGAACCAGAAGTTCTGAGTTCAAAAAAGGTTTGAAACAGATCTAGAATGGGCGTACGCAGCGAGCGAAACGAACAACGCTATAATGAACTATGAGCAGTCGGCAGTGGAATGCGACGAGTGGCCACGCTAAGAAGGACGAGTCCGGCCGAGCGAGACCGAGACAGATGGGAGCGGGACCGAGACTGGAACGAGACCGGCCGACGTGCTGTTGCGGGAACGAGACCGACCGTTTCCCGTTCCCAGGAACTATAAAGGTCGGGACACACACGTCCGGGCCGTGTCAGGGCCGAGCGTCGGACGAGTGACGGCCGTGCTCCGGTCCGTTGCTGCAGGGGCCACACAGGACCGGGGCACGTCCGTGTCTTTGTTGTTCCTTGTAGTGACTCGGACGCGGTGACCTGTGTTTCTCTATGTGAAAGCTGTAAAACATGTTCACTAATTTTCATAATAGTGAATTAGGACTTGTAGCACTTTCTTTAGACGAAAAGGAAAAAGAACGAAGGCAAACAAGGAGAAGAGATTTATGGACCACAGTGCCTGGCAAACAAGACCAGTACAGGGAGAGTTCCGAACATTATTTTCTCATCTCATCTTTAGATGGAAAGCACGCAACAATACAGGCCCGAAACAACTCAGGAAGTCTCTATTGGAATTACAAAAAAACATATTCCATTGTGCTTCTTGCTCTGGTTGACCCATGTTATAATTTTATTGCAATAGACGTGGGAGTGTACGGAAAAAACTCTGATGGAGGCATTCTAGTAAATTCAAACCTTGGAAAGTCATTGGAAAACAATATGCTTAGCGTCCCAAAGAGTAAAACTTTGCCCGGAACTGATGTTGAACTTCCAATGGTAATTGTAGGCGATGAAGCTTTTCCTCTTAAAACATACTTGATGCGACCATATCCTCGAAGGAACTTAACAAATGATAAGGCTATATTTAATTATCGTTTGAGTCGGGCAAGAAGAATATCCTAAAATGCATTCGGTATATTGCAACAGAAATTTCGATTATTTAGAAGAATCCTTCAGGGAGATCCTAATAACCCTACAATGATTGTGACGGCTGCGTGTGTCCTGTACAACTTTATTCGAAAAATGGAAGGTTATAGGGTGCCCGAACAGAGGATGGATCAAAAGGAAACTGCTGAGGGATCCGGAAGATCATCAAATCTTCGAAACCTACCTCGAATTCGTGGGAGATCAACAGATGCTGCATTTGCTGCACGAGAACAAGTCAAAAAATTCCTGAATTCTCCACAAGGGACTGTGGAATGGCAAGAACATGTCGCCTTGGCAATGTAACGATGACATAAACCAAACATCTGTTTGTAAAATAAAAAGTAAATAAATATCTTTCGGGTATTAAAACTTGTATAGTTTTTATCTTACCTTTGGCTAGTAGATCTGTTGCAATTGTCTTCCAAACTCTGTCTTTGTACTCGATATTCCTGTAGTTTTCACTTCCCTGATCGTAAAGAACAGGAAAGTTACGAACTTCTTCTATTAGTCGTTCCACATTCGTGTTTTGTACGCAGAACAGTCTTGCGCAGTTGCACAGCTCACAAGACAATTCTACCGTCAGGCCGTGTCCGTCACGTGAAAAATTAAACACGGCGAATCCCGCCCGGCCCGGCCCCGGCCCGTTGACATTCCCCGTGCACGGCCCGGTCAAGTGGGGCTCGCTGCATTTGTTCTAATGGTGTATTTCGTTGTCCGGGTGACGGCCGATACTCGGGCGTGTCTCGGCACGGACACGGTCCGGGCATGTGTGTCCCGACCTTAAGTAGAAAACCGCGACCGAGACCGACGGGAACGGGACCGAGGCTGACTAAGAAAGACCATTCCTTAGAATTCGTGCATCGCTCATTCCGTTCATCTTGATAAGCCGTTCCTTTGGACCCGTTACTTCGCGAACGACCCATCTCTAGTGCAGAACGTATCACAACTGATGCGGCTAGAAGGAAAGAGTTGTAAGTGACATAACCGAATATTTGGAGATACGTGCACCACATTGTAGTGGAAGAACCAATCTATCTGGTGGCCGACAGATACAGGTGTATTGGGAGATTTGAACTGCCTCCTAGCAGCTGTTTGAAGAACTACTATACAAGACGTGTTTTCTCTTTGGCTGCAAAGAAATACAACTGCACAATAATCTCTGGGCTCCAAACATTTTGTAAAAAAATGGCTCTAGGCACTATGCGACTTAACTTCTGAGGTCATCAGTCGCCTAGAACTTAGAACTAATTAAACCTAATTAACCTAAGTACATCACACACATGCATGCCCGAGGCAGGATTCGAACCTGCGACCGTAGCGGTCGCTCGGTTCCAGACTGTAGTGCCTAAACATTTTGTAAACTATTGTGATCAGGTGATAGGTGCATTAGAATTTGGCAGATTAGAAGGTGCTTTTTCATACCAAAAATTAAAAACCAAGGGTGGAAGAAGGTGATCATATTAAGAAGAATGGAGGTTATGAACAGGCAGGCAGTGAAAATACTAATGGTGATGGTTTGCTGAAGCATGTCCAACAATTCTCTAAGTCTGTAATGACGCTCATTCCTTTTAGAGACAATGCAGGGGGACAGAGGAAGAACAAAAATATCGGTAAGTTCTAGTTGTATGTCATAATGCATACCTTATTAAAAAAACTGACCAAAAAATCCTGAAATCAGGGCCATTCTTATATGCGTTAATAGGACTGTTCTCAATGGTGATATGAATTTCGATTCTATTGATTTAAAACAATCAAAACCAGGAGGCCGAAATTCAGCTATAACGCAGTAGAAAGTGCTCTCAACACTTGCCATAATAACAGAGAAATATGAGAATCTGCAGCATTTACTTCTACTCGTGTCTCCAGTTTATACCATCCATTCTATACAAATCTTGAGCACAAACCAAAAACATCTGCTTCCAAACCATATAAAAGATCACCAACAAGTAGAGAGCCAAGCACACAATATGTTAAGACCTGGTTCCTTCTGATGATATGTGCAAATTGGAATATTTACTGTAACAAAACCCAATGGGAGTATGTGTATGAGCGAAGGGTCCGCTTGGAAATTTATGTTTCTGTATGTAGCACTGTTTATTCATTTGTCTTATCGACTTCTTTATACGAAAAATGTTAGGGGTATAAGTGCAGATATTGTGATCATTAGTACCTTAATATGTACCCACTTCACTGCATTAGTTGTTTTTTCTGTGTGTCTAACAGTCTTACCGCAAACACGTCAGATAATTTATTACCTGCTGATTTTTGCCGGTCATAACAGTATCACTAAGAGGACTACACTTGTCAGTATAACATAACCATTTTGCGCCCACATGTCCGCACTTCAAATAACCATTGATGATTTGTTCTTACCACATGTACTTCGAGGTACTAACCAACTTAAAAACATACAACTTTTAATAGCAGCTGTAGAGCTGTGAAATCGCTTAAATCATTTGTAATAACCCTGTATTTTCCAAACTAACAAGGCGTTGTCAGTTCTAATCCATACCAATGCAAGTCGTGAAAAGTTTATAGTTCCTTTTTTTCCCCTCTATCCGACACTAATCTCGAGTGTGATTCACTTTCGAAATTACTCACACTGTTGGTTTTTCTAGGATGAACTATAAATGGGCTGATTGTGGAGTGTGGGGTCTTGAGTGGGGGAGGGGGCGGGGGAGTTGGGGTGTTAAGGTGGGCAGGCGACTACGTGCCCACGAGTATTACCCAACCTTTTCGGATAACATTAACAAATTACCCCATCCAAATTAGGAAAAATGGCGCAAATCATTTACAAAATTTTGAAACTTTGGGAAACACTCATAGGGAATGTAGCAGAAAGAAACAGAGAAGTTCCTTCCTAGCAGGTAAGCGCCCCCCTCCTCCAACCCATAATTCAATTCTTACGAAAAACACTTCATCTGTGGAATTGGTCTATCACAACAAAAAACGTTTCTATCGAAATTCTACTCAAAAAGGTCACTTGAATGTTTTATACAAGATAAACAGTTTTCGTTACATTCTGTCTGCAAGATTAAAAATCCAGTCACCTATGAGTTTGGCATATTATTTAACTTCGATTTAATGCATTTTAATCTTTCTTCAGTTTCTCCACAACTATATATATGTCTGACTATAAATGTTACTACTCAAATCTGAAGGTAAAAAAAAAATGAATGAAGTTCTTTTTAAAACACTTATTGATTCAGAACAATTTTGCCTTACAGTTTTTTGTTCAGTGATATGCAGCTTAATTTTTGTATTGGAATCAAAATAATTTGTCATGATAATTAAGAATTACTGTACACTTAATCAAATATTACCTTTTTTATAAAACAATCACCATATGTGCTACACCTACACATCTAAAATATCATAGTATCTGATGAACAAATAAAAACAGGACTCCATCACCGTGAAGTTCAGTCAATTTGTTTTTTAAAGTTTTTAGTCATTGTATCTCTTCTGGAAGGCATTCATTGACTTTCTGCAGTATATCGTGCAGTGTAAATCGATATTATCTGATAAATATTCGAAGTTGCATGCGTCTTGGAAAGCAGTATCAAAGTCAGTATCACTAAGGCGGCCTCTTTTTCGAATATATAAGGGGTTCGACAGTAGCTTAGTACAACAATCTTGATGATAACGGGCTTCTGCAGCTACTAAACACAAAATACTATTGATACTTTCAGCAATATTTCAACTGAAATCATCGCGTTTCTATGCTTTCTCAAGCAGTGTCTGTTTCAGAGATCAAGAATGAACTTCAAATAATCCACGGTGTTTTTGGGGTGGCTTTTTTTTTCTTTCAGCCTCTAAGTGATACTTTTCACCACATATGAAAAAGTATTTTTTCAAACTTAATGGAAGACGATCTTACACTTCTATCATCTACATGTGCAAATTTTATGTTACTTGGTTTCTTTACATTACATTGTTTAGTATAATCACTTCGATATACATTATGCACTTTAATCACTCGAACGTTTTGTACTGACACACAGGGTCTGACAGTATTTTTTCACACAATCGACTTGTCACTTGGTGTCCCACCTCCCCCCCCCCCCCCCCCCCTCCGTTTTCCCTCGTCTCTGCCGGCCGGGGTGGTCGAGCGGTTGTAGGCATTACAGTCTGGAACCGCGTGACCGCTACGGTCGCAGGTTCGAATCCTGCCTCGGGCATGGGTGTGCGTGATGTCCTTAGGTTAGTTAGGTTTAAGTAGTTCTAAGTTCTAGGGGACTGATGACCTCAGAAGTTAAGTCCCATAGTGCTCAGAGCCATTTTTAGCCCTCGTCCCTCGTATACTTTCTTCCGTGGACGGTATTAACTGACGTTATTATTACATTTTTATCAATAACCTAGTTAGGACACCCATCTGCCTCCAAGGCTGTCACTTAAATCCGTATGTCTCACAATAATATCAAGTTTGGTATGAACCACAACAATGTAACATAATATTTTGTCCTGTTTTCATGTATTACATTAATCCATACATTTTATTGATTATATACAGGGAGTTAGGGAAATAAGTGCAGGACACTTTCGCATGGGATAACACTAGACGCAAGCAGACGGGGCATAGACATTCGGACCTGGAGGAGGCGAGGAAGGGTGGCGACAGGACAATCCGTTCTACCACTATCATTGTCAAATCTAGATTAATGTGCCGACCCGTGAAAGCACGGGATGAGGCCAGGAAGTGGTAAAAATCAACAGTGCAGACTTACAGCCAACTAGTCATTACCATAGCTACCGTACAGGCAACCGCAAGGTCTCGTAAGTAATCCAGAACAAATAAATCACAATGAGGAAGTGGTGGGTCATTATCATGTTTCGCTGTGTGGCGTCGAGTTAATTCAAGTTGACAGAAAGTGGAACAAAAATAGAAGAAAGTACCTGAAGGGAGAAAGACCATTTATGTGATAAGGTTGACTGACTCAGTTCCTTTGTGTTCTAGTAAGCTCAGCACTGAACTCATGCGGGTGAACGACCGTTCTTTGTTTATCAGTAACAAGAGAGGACGTTGTGGGTTGGAGCGCAGGAGACTTACAGAACGTGAGCCGCTTCCCTTTATCAGATTCAGCGGAAGAATTTACACCCCGAATGTCAAAGCGTGCAGCGTTGAGTGCGATGTGCTCTGCTGTTGTGTCGGTTGTAGAAGATATGTGTTACTTAATAATGGTTAACTGATGCGTTCATTGGGATGTCTAGATTTGTTGTAATTGTTTAGTAATTTACGATTTTGTGCAGGTAAAGTGTCTAGTGTCATAAAAATAATTATTGTAACTGTAAACCTCACAAAGAATTGATAACATAATAGAATAGACTATGCTGTTCGTTTTCGTGTTTAACAAGATTTTTCTGAGAGTACCGGGTACGATATTGGCAGTGGTACTGCAGTGAGCATTCCAGAAACGTTCCTCAAACACTGTATGCGATGGATGCAGTTGCATTAAAAGTCAATAACTCTTTAAAAAATTATACTGATGATTTAAAAACCTGCAGTATCGTATGGACATTATAGGTAGAGAAAAAAGATAGTCTTTGAAGTCATAGTTTTTGTGAGTGAGGTAACAGCACCTACCCGATGGCTGCACTGAGGTGCAGAGAGCATAGGAGCAACTCATAAAATGTTTTCTCTGGAGAAATAAAGTTACACGGCGAACATTTTTTGATAACGATAGTATCCAAATTTCTGAAATGTGAAAACAAAAATGGAAGAATCAGATTTTTATAACTAATCGTTATTACTACGATCATACTCATCGTTGTACGTGGCATCCAGCCCATGGTAAGCTTACAAAGACCACCGCCAATTTTCTCTTACGTCTTCAGATGAGCTACTGATGCATCATTTTCGACGTGACATTACACTCTAACTTGTTGGGTTGTTTTGAAAATCTTCCTTATGCAAACACAATTTGTTTATTTTTGAATTTACCCAGACATGTTTCGACACCTATGTGTCATCTTCTGTGGGTCAAATTTTTATTTCTGTAAAGTACAAGTAGACCTAAGAATTACAATATATGCAAATTGTTTTGTTTTGACGCCCACCTTAAAATTACACCGCTAAATGAAATAAATTATTACACACCGGTTTTTTGTGCTCTTTTTCGTCGTTTTTTTTGACAGCATGTTATCTGAAAACTAGCCATGAAGAAAATTAATACGTATTTATCAAGAACTGTTAAAAAACTGGTGTACAATAGTGCAATTCATTTAACGATGTAATTTTAAGGTGAGCGTTTAAACAAAACAAAGCAAATTGCACATATTGTAATTCTTAGACCTACAACAGCTGAACTATTATACATTTCATATTGTATTATACAGAAATAAAAATTTGACCCACAGAAGATGACACAAAGGTGTCGAAACGTGTTTGGGAAAATACGAAAATAAACAAATTGTGTTTGCATAAGGCTGATTTTCTAAACAACCCAATTTTCAATCGCAAACACGGAAGAACACCAAGAGGAGCTTCAAACCTTAGTAAAATGAGTAACTCTAACTTCCATTATCTGCTTAAGGCACAGTGCAGAACCTGATAAACCAGTAAAGGATGTGACTACAGGGGGACGACTGTGACAATGCAACACGGATGAGATGAGGGCGCTGCAAAAATGCAAAGCAGTACCTGTGTTCTAGCTATAGCAGATGCATTACTAGTACAGTCAGAATTCAAGGTTATTCACTTTCATACGTGTAGCAATGATACCTGTGTGGATTGTTTCATTATACAAAGTCTGTCCTCATAAGGCGAAATAGTGCAAAGAGTGCCGTTTTTTGAAAATAGTGCAGACTCAGCCAGTTTACCTCATGAAGTAATGGTTTTTGGCTTCCGAATAATGAATTAGATGCTGACCTGGCACCCAATTAAGATGCCTTGTAACCGAGGCGGAACGCGTCTGTGTGCACAAGACAACTCTCTCTCTCTCTCTCTCTCTCTCTCTCTCTCCTCAGCGATCACAGGTCCTGTAGACTACGCGCTGCATCAACGATCTGCTTCCACCGCCTTCTACACTGCTGGCCATTAAAATTGCTACACCACGACGATGACGTGCTAGAGACGCGAAATTTAACCGACAGGAAGAAGATGCTGTGATATGCAAATGATTAGCTTTTCAGAGCATTCACACAAGGTTGACGCCAGTGGCGACACCTACAACGTGCTGACATGAGGAAAGTTCCCAATCGATTTCTCATACATAAACAGCAGTTGACCGGCGTTGCCTGGTGAAATGTTGTTGTGATGCCTCGTGTAAGGAGGAGAAATGCGTACCATCACGTTTCCGACTTTGATAAAGGTCGGATTGTAGCCTATAGAGATTGCCGTTTATAGTATCGCGACATTGCTGAACGCGTTGGTCGAGATCCAATGACTGTTAGCAGAATACGGAATCGATGGGTTCATGAGGCTCGATCCCTGAGTCAACAGATGGGGACGTTTGCAAGACAACAACCATCTGCACGAACAGTTCGACGACGTTTGCAGCAGCATGGACTATCAGCTCGGAGACCATAGCTGCGGTTACCCTTGACGCTGCATCACAGTCAGGAGCGCCTGTGATGGTGTACTCGACGACGAACCTGGGTGCACGAATGGCAAAACGTCATTTTTTCGGATGAGTCCAGGTTATGTTTACAGCATCATGATGGTCGCATTCGTGTTTGGCGACATCGCGGTGAACGCACATTGGAAGTGCGTATTCGTCATCGCCATACCAACGTATCATCCAGCGTGATGGTATGGGGTGCCATTGGTTACACGTCTCGGTCACCTCTTGTTCGCATTGACGGAACTTTGAACAGTGGACGTTACATTTCAGATGTGTTACGACCCGTGGCTCTACCCTTCATTCGATCCCTGCGAAACCCTAAATTTCATCAGGATAATGCACGACCACATGCTGCAGGTCCTGTACGGGCCTTTCTGGATACAGAAGATGTTCGTCTGCTGCCCTGGCCAGCACATTCTCCAGATCTCTCACCAATTGAAAACGTCTGGTCAACGGTGGGCGAGCAACTGGCCCGTCACAATACACCAGTCACTACTCTTGATGAACTGTGGTATCGTGTTGAAGCTGCATGGGCAGCTGTACCTGTACACGCGATCCAAGCTCTGTTTGACTCAATGTCCAGGCGTATCAAGGCCGTTATTACGGCCAGAGGTGGTTGTTCTGGGTACTGATTTCTCAGGATCTATGCACCCAAATTGCGTGAAAATGTAATCACATATCAGTTCTAGTATAATATATTTGTCCAATGAATACCCGTTTATCATCTGCATTTCTTCTTGGTGTAGCAATTTTAATGGCCAGTAATGTATCTCTCGCAGCCTCTCTCCACCCTGCGGAAATTCCTAATGCTGCGATGTCCTTCTGTATGTCATCTTTCCATCTTGTACGGGGTCGACCCAATAGTCTTGTTGCCTGGAGAGTTCCTTCAAATATTTTCTTGGTGATTCTGTTGTTTTCTATTCTAGCCACATGTCCAGCTCATTGCAGTCTCCTACTTCTTAATTTCTGGATGATAGTGGGTTGCTTCATTAACTGATAAATTTCATTGTTCTTTCGAATTCTCCATACACCATTCTCCAACACAAGTCCCCAGATTTTTCTCATTACTTTTCTTTCGAAAACATTCAGTTTTTCTCTTTCATTCTTCGTGTGCACAAGACAACTAAAAAGCTTAATGTGCAGCATGCAAAAAGCGTTTTTGTTTTGAACTATTCTAATTTATAAACAGCTGCTGCGAAAATTGCCAGCACAAGAAACTTGCTGAAAAATTTTTCATTTGGAAGCTCACAGAAGGAACTCTCATTTGGTCCTTTCAGATGGAAACGTTCGGACTATGAAGGTAAAGTAACCATCACACAGCAGTCTGTGGCACAAGGCGTTGTCGAAGTGTGACAGGAGTTGCGTGACAAGTGTCAGCACTTAAAAGTAAAGTTCTGAGACGATAAGCAATGCAAATGAAGCCCTCAGCACACGGCGAGATAGGGAATACAAGCTTATTTTCAAGTTACAGTACTTGTGACGAAAATGCAACTTACACAGTGCACTAGTGCAATGCTGAAATTATAGCACTGCCAACGAGTATCTCTCAATAACTAGCACTGGGCACTAAAAAAATTCACATGTGCACACACGCACACGCGCCCGCACACATATACAGTGTGGTCAGAAACAGTCTGAAAAGGTTGCAAGGGTGTTGCTGAGTACGTTGCGCTGCGAAATAATTTTTAAGATAACAATTGATACAGTGCGTCGTTTTCGTGTTGATTAGTGTTAAAGATAGCCCACCAGACCGTTGGGACAGCAAATAAAGGGCGCGCTAGAAACAGTGTCACCAAACATATTCTTTATTTGGTTTCCTAAAACGGAACAAGAAAGCGATACAAAAATCGTACACAGAAGGGTACTAAGGATTGAACCCGAGACAAAGTCTGAGTAGTTTTGTGCGCTGTCATCCACGCTATGGGAACACCCGACACTAATCGATATCTGGCGGGCTCGCGTAATGAGCTGGTTGGGTAACTTCAATATAAATTAACTCGCGAACGGCACAAATTGTCGATTTTCTTCATAACAATTATTTTTCAGCTCGACCTACCCTGCAACACCCTTACATTCTTTTCAGCCTGTGTAACACAGGGTGTAAAAAAAGACTATGTGTTATGGTTCAAATGGCTTTGAGCACTATGGGACTTAACATCTATGGTTATCAGTCCCCTAGAACTTAGAACTACTTAAACCTAACTAACCTAAGGACATCACACACATCCATGCCCGAGGCAGGATTCGAACCTGCGACCGTAGCAGTCGCGCGGCTCCGGACTGAGCGCCTAGAACCGCTAGACCACCGCGGCCGGCACTATGTGTTATGTATGACTTCATACACAGTGGTAAGGAGAGGCGGGCTACATAGTGGTGCAGCAACTGTCGTTGTAGTAAAGCTGGACAGGAGCAGAAATGATTAGCGAACAAGCAAAATGCAGTAAACAGAAGATTTATGTAACTTGTATCTCTCCAAGTGAACGAAGACTCATTACAAATATTGTAGCAAGAAATGAAGTCCATATCTCACTGTCAACATGGAAGAGGCTCCATAAAGTAAGCAGGAATGATGGTGTCATAGCTTAGAGGCTCCAAGCGCAAGTGGGCTATGGGCAGCCGCCGGTCATCCTATGTTGCGGCGGCAGAGGGCGCTCTTAGTCGACAGCGGGTTGAAGTGTGGCTCAGTGGGCGCGCACCATTGGGTCCACCAAATCCGGCGCGACTGCTATCAGCGTCTTATGGAAACCTGCAATTCCGTTGCTGTGATGCCCTTGGGGTGGTATTGACATGTGATACCACACTACACATACAAAATTTTACACAAAATTTTAGAGTGTTCAGAGAAGATAGAGACAAACACTTATCATGAGACGAAAATGGCACAGGTGCACAATTTCCCCGCTTGGGATACATGAATGTTTTGCCACTATTGATGTTCAGAGATTGAGCTCAAACTGCTCTGTGTTCAGTATTGTTTTGGAGATGTTGCGACAAAGTCGTCTGTTAACATTAAAGTTGAACTGGCATCTGCATACTAATTTCATGAGTAATGGCTGCAACTCCTCTAGAGTGTCTAAATAAAAGCTTCACACACCCCCGCCCACAACAAGGAATCCATAGGAGGTCAGCAACATTTCTATGTGATTACAAAATGTACAAGTACTTAGGTGTATCCTTGGACCTGCAGGGGGAGAGAAAATGTCACTGACAGTTGGAAGCAAAAACTTAGAAGAGCTAATCGTAAAATCAGCATCTACGACAAAGAATGTATATACATAAACACAAAAATCAGACATTCTGACATGCTTATCAAGCTGAAGCCTTGTACGCCAGCGAAAAGCGCACACTCCACAGAAAAGGTGATCTGGAAGAAATTTTAAAGGAAGAACGCAAAACTCTAAGAAGGTACTTTGATCCGAAGGAAGAAATGATGTATACAGACTACAATCCTGAAAAACAAACGAAAAGCTATCGTATCTCACTGCAGACATAAGAAAATGAAGACTGAAATTTTAACCGCGTATCCACGGATTCCCAACAAATAGACTTACAAAATTACGAGGTACATAGAACAACTCAAAACCATACCCTAGACCTAGCAGGACAAAAAGGATTTATAAAAGGCTCATACACGTTTCTTCAGAGGTTTTCGACAGAAACTAATACAGGCAAATACTTATCAAATGGGATGTACTGCCAGAGAATGAAGTCTCCACCAGACCAGGGACAAAGTGGACTGCCTCGAAATTACTCTGAAGATTGAAAAGTATTAGCTTTGTGTGATTGCATGGTGGGACAGGTTCGTACTGCTGATCCCAAACACTCGAGCAGTATTCAAGGATAGATCGCACTAGCGTCGTATGTACAGATGAACCACTCTGTCCTAAAATTCTCCCAATAAACCGAACTCGACAGTTGGCCTTCCCTGTCCAGTTCTCACATCCTCGTTCCAATTGATATCGCTTTGCAACGTTATGCTCAGATGTTTTAACGACGTGACGGTGTCAAGCAGAACACTACTAATGCTGCGTTCGACCATTACCGGTTTATTTTTCCTACTCATTTGTATTAACTTACATTTTTCTACATTTGAAGGTAGCTGTCGTTCATCACACCAACTATAAATTCGGTCTAAGTCATCTTGTATCCTCCTACAGTCACTCAACTTCGACACCTTACCGTTACACCACAGAATCATTAGCAAACAACCGCAGATTGCTGCCCGCATTTTCCGCCATACTATTTATGTACACCTGTCCTATCACACTTTCCTAGGGCGCTCCTGACCATACTCTTGTCTCTGATGAACACTCGCCGTCGAGGACAACATACAGGGTTCTATTCCTTAAGAGGTCTCCGAGCTACTCACATATCTGGGAACCTATTCCATTCCGTCTTACCATCGTCCAAAGTCTGCAACGGGGCACCGAGACAAAAACTTTTCTGAAATCTTCTTCTTGCCCTTCATCCATAGTTCGCAGTATATCATGTAAGAAAAGGGCAAACTGAATTTCGCACGAGCGATGCTTTCTTAAACAGTGCCGATTTGTGGACATAAGCTTTTCGGTTTCTAGGAAATTTATTATGTACGAACTCAGAATGTGTTGTGGAATTCTGCAGCAGACTGATGTTAAGGACATTCCTTTGTAATTCTGCGGCTCCGTTCTTTTTCCCCTTCTCATATACAGAGGTCAACAGAGTCAAATGTAGCGCAATAAACAGCAAATCAGTCTTTGTGTAGCAAGACTTCAAAGTAACATTTCAGTACACCTGATGAACGGACATATAGCCAAAAAATTACATTAGCTAGTTTCATTATATCTGAATTAACTCATACCGAGGGTTAAAAAAACCTGAAAATATAGCGACATTTTGTCGTCACAAATTATTAGAGCTACCCTTTTTGTTGGTAGCAGCAAGGTACAATAGAATTACGGTATGTGCCAGTGCTATCTATCGTCTGCGTATACAGGATGGCCCATTGATCGTGACCGGGCCAAATATCTCACGAAATAAGCATCAAACGAAAAAACTACAAAGAACGAAACTAGTCTAGCTTGAAGGGGGAAACCAGATGGCGCTATGGTTGGCCTGCTATATGGCGCTGCCATAGGTCAAACGGATATCAACTGCGTTTTTTAAAATAGGAACCCCCATTTTTATTACATATTCGTGTAGTACGTAAAGAAACATGAATGTTTTAGTTGGACCACTTTTTTCGCTTTGTAACAGTCACAAACGTGTAAGTACGTGGTATCACGTAACATTCCGCCAGTGCGAACGGTATTTGCTTCGTGATTCATTACCCGTGTTAAAACGGACCGTTTACCAATTGCGGAAAAGGTCGATATCGTGTTGATGTATAGCTATTGTGATCAAAATGCCCAACGGGCGTGTGCTATGTATGCTGCTCGGTATCCTGGACGACATCATCCAAGTGTCCGGACCGTTCGCCGGATAGTTACGTTATTTAATTAAGTAAACAGGAAGTGTTCAGCTACATGTGTAACGTCAACTACGACCTGCAACAAGTGATGATGCCCAAGTAGGTGTTTTAGCTGCTGTCGCAGCTAATCCGCACATCAGTAGCAGACAAATTGCGCGAGAATCGGGAATCTCAAAAACATCGGTGTTGAGAATGCTACAACAATCGATTGCACCAGTACCTTATTTCTATGCACCAGGAATTGCATGGCGACGACTTTGAACGTCGTGCACAGTTCTGCCACTGGGCACAAGAGAAATTACGGGACGATGACAGATTTTTTGCACGCATTCTAATTTAGCGACGAAGCGTCATTCACCAACAGCGGTAACGTAAACCGGCATAATATGCACTATTGGGCAACGGAAAATCCACAATGGCTGCAACAAGTGGAACATCAGCGACCTTGGCGGGTTAATGTATGGTGCGGCATTATGGAAGGAAGGATAATTGGCCCCCATTTTATCGATGGCAATCTAAATGGTGCAATGTATGCTGATTTCCTACGCGATATTCTACCGATGTTACTACAAGATGTTCCACTGCATGACAGAATGGCAAAATACTTCCAACATGATGGATGTCCGGCACATAGCTCGCATGCGGTTGAAGCGGTATTGAACAGCATATTTCATGACAGGTGGATTGTTCGTGGAAGTACCATACCATGGTCCGCACGTTCACCGGATCTGACGTCCCCGGATTTCTTTCTTTGCTATCGTGATCCACAGACAACCCCTGACAACATGCGTCAGCGCATTGTCAATACATGTGCGAACATTACGGAAGGCGAACTACTCGCTGTTGAGAGAAATGTCGTTACTCGTATTGCCAAATTCATTGACTTTGACGGACATCATTTTGAACATTTATTGCATTAATATGGTATTTACAGGTAATCACGCTGTAACAGCATGCAAGGTAAATACGTCACATTGGAACAACCGAAATAAAATGTTCAAACGTACCTACGTTCTGTATTTTAATGTAAAAAACCTACCTGTTACTAACTTTTCGTCTAATATTGTGAGCCATATGTTTGTGATTATTATAGCGCCATCTACCACAAAGCGAAAAAAGTGGTCCAACTAAAACATTCAAATTTCTTTATGTACTACACGAATATGTAATAAAAAATGGAGGTTCCTATTTTAAAAAAACGCACTTGATATCCATTTGACCTATGGCAGTGCCATCTAGCGGGCCAACCATAGCGCCATCTGGTTTCCCCCTTCAAGCTAGACTAGTTTCGTTCTTTGTAGTTTTTTCGTTTGACGCTTATTTCGTGAGATATTTGGCCCGGTCAAGATCAAAGGACCATCCTGTATCTGTAAACTCATTTAACTGGTAACTACTGATGCGAAAGTTGGTCTCGTCTCTAGGTAGGATCTTTCAGCTGCTCGCAAGTGCAGCTTTCGTCTGAAAGGAGCAATGTTAAAAAAAGTAATTGTCTGACTTACGTACACTTATCACTCAAGTGGGACTCGAGAAACTAACGGCGAAGTACGATCCACGCGAAGAAAAGAAGAAACAGGAGTCCTGAAATAAGAACTGTTACGCCAGGCAGATTAAATGCTTACCCACGGTCGAGGCAGAACGCAAGGTTTTCGCAAGATACTGCTTTTCTCCACGAGGCGGCGCTTACATCGCAGACTGGTTATTTGGAGTCGGCCTTTGAAGCGCGCGGCTAGACGGACGGGTTACTGCCGGCAGCGGCAGTTGCTGGAGGATTCGCCTGCTGATCGCAGAACTTACCTGGCGGCTGGCAGTGACACTTGTGCAGACGCGCTAGCGCTACCTCACTTCGTGTGCAGACGTGAAAACAAGGTAAGCAGTTAACATCTGTGGCATTTTATTGCAATACAGCTGTCATCATTTCATTAATTTATACATTTTTTATTTTACGTGGCCATTTAAAAAGCTTAAGAGTCAACTGCTGTCACGCTGTCTCTGTGTATTCTGTGTTTAAGGAAGTTTGTTTTTGTAGAAAACGTTTGCATGTGGCTCATTTTCATTACGTCGATGACGTTTGAAGTGCATACTCCATGTGTTGCTGAAAATCAATGACGAATATTTAATTGGAAAGTCTCGTTCTGCTATCTTTCATTGTCATCGTGCATCTAAATGTTTATAACACCGTTGTAATATCTGAAAATTCTGATTGCGTCTAAGATGAACCTTTTGAGTGGAAGGTATAGGGTAACTCAGTCAAGATATCATGACTGTTTACGAATGGAGTACCGAATCTAATGTTTAAGAATTTTTAGAAGCTATGTCTTTTCACTCTTCTAGGAAATAGTTGAAAATATATGTAAATGAAGCCTTCAGGACTAGCACAATATTATTCTGATTCTTTGTGCCTTCAAGTCGTGCGCTACGGTCGCAGGTTCGAATCCTGCCTCGGGCATGGATGTGTGTGATGTCCTTAGGTTAGTTAGGTTTAAGTAGTTCTAGGTTCTGGGGGACTGATGACCTCAGCAGTTAAGTCCCATAGTGCTCAGAGCCATTTGAACCATTTTTTCAAGTCGTGGATATTTGCAAATGTGTCGGAAACACAAGTTATGGAAGAAAATGGCATTCGTTCTGAGCTGAAAGATACTACAGCGAGTCTTTTCGCAGAGCAATGTAAGGTTCACAAAATTCGGAAACTGCATGTGATAAACACGATGATTTCCTCCTCTCTAGTATATTGTCATATGCCACCTCCTTTTTTACCACAGACGCTCAGCTCAGAGCATATAAACTGCCTTTGACAATAGAAGAATTTCGCTGTATTCAAAAATTTCCCAGTAACCTTGAACTACGGTCTGTAACAAAAATGGCCTGTGTCATAAATAAATGAAAAAAAAGGACATTCATATTACCCAATATGTAGGACTAGTGCACCACATATGGAAAGTCAAGAACTTCTATTTACAATCATTCAGGACTTTAGGGGAATGATAATATCATACATGACAATAATCTCATATGAAACTTCCTGGCGGAATAAAGCCCGACCCCGAACACAGTTTTAATCCGCTAGGAAGTTTCATATCACCGCACACTCCGCTGCAGAGCGAAAATTTCATTCTGAAAATAATCTTATTGTTTAGAAGTGGCGCTAGAAACGTAACTGTTAGTGGCTTGTTCAAATCATCTTTTGACGTAAGTATGTCGTTTAAGTACTAGTATAACAGTCGAGGCACTGACCCACCACATCTATTCCTACAAGAGTGAAAAACCATTGTTTGAAAGACCGATAGCGCCAACATTAATATGCAGTCGATCCACGTCTTGTTGGAACTATTATCATTCTATAAATGGGAACGGGACATGTTCCAATAATTCTGGCAACATTTCACTAACAAAGGAGGTAAGTTTTTCTGCACAGCGTATGTGGCGGAATATTAGAGCCATTCGGATATGTAGGAGGGAAGTAGCCCATGTGACAGTCATCTCACTTGAAATAAAGTATATATTTTTGCTTTTATAAATAATAAAAATTTGAAAGCGAACTTTTTGCCATGAAGTATACAAACTGCTCAACCAAAGTTTTGTTTCATTTCAGACGTATGTTGGCCAGATTCAAGGTATGCTGTGAATGAAAGTATCACCCTTATAGACGAAAACGTAACCGTGAAATAAAGCAAGAAACCAGTTTGATGGAAAGTGTACGCCTGTAAAATCTAAATCTGCTACCGGGTGACATTCAGTACCTCGTTGCTCCATGACATGTTCTGTGATGTATTTGGGTCGTGGTCCTTGGCATGATATCCACAAGGTGGTAAAGAGTTTTGTGTTCAAGCCCCTCCCACTCTTCGATGGCGGCCCTTCTAAGGCCGTCCAGTGTTTGAGAAGGTTCCCATACCGACGCATTGCGAGTTACGTCTTGTTCCAAGCATGCTCAATCGGGTTCACGTTAGCAGATATCGCAGGTCATTTCATTCGATTGAGTCCTGCTTCCTCAAGGAAGGTATTGATGTGGCGGGCACAGTTTTCTCGTGCATCTTTAATACCGAACGCATCACAGAAAGTTGACTGTTGGGCTGGAAAGTGGGATGGAGGAACCTAACACATTTTCCTGCTGAGCTCTTGGGAGTGCTTGCCTGAGACCTGCATTGCTGTCTGGACGCATCAGCACTCAACTAGTCATGTAAAATAAATCCTAGGTTCATTAGGGAAGAGAATTTGACACCATTAATCCAGATTACTTTCTGTGTGTTCCCTTCTCCACTTTTCTCGTACTCCACGTTGTCGATGAGAGGGTTTGTACTGTAGTTAGTAACTGATACGTAGAAGCCAAACTGATCTTGCGGTTACGGTTGTGGACTGTCTGGATCGGCGAAACTTCCCAGTTGCCTTCATTTAGACAGCGCGAAGTTGCGTTCTCCTCGGGGTAGCTCACACGCTCGATAATTTGTGGGTAGCGTTTGTCAGCTGCTACGGCAGTGGTTGTCAAACTGCGGCCTGATCAAGTATCCTTGTGGCCCGCGGTTCTCCCCCGCAACTAACAGCCGAATCCAAAAACGGCAACTAAGAGTAAAAGCTTCTTAAGAATATAGTTTTCCTGCTTGGTAATAAACAAAAATACTTACAGAGATAATAACACTATTTTCACAGTCATTTCTGAAACAGAGTTTAGAAGTTACACATCATCAAAATCTAGTTGTTTCAAAAACGGCGCGGTCAATACACGACTCCTGTGACTGCATCCCACAAAACCCAATAGTTATCAAAACAACACACAACAGTATAAAATTCTTATTCCCTGTATTGCAGGATTTTAAAATAATAAACATGGCTGATCATTGTCAGCAACTGTACAATAATTTCATTCGATGAAGGTGTCAAGTATAGACAACAGTTGCAAATATTAAGTATTTATTCTTTACCGATATCGAATACACTTTACGATTTTTACCAGAAGCTACAGCTTTCTTAGGAGAATAACTTGCAAATCAGCAAAGAGTAAATCCCTACCATTTGGAACTGTTGGCTGTACCTGGCTCATTCGTCGAATCGAAAATATCTTCTTTTTTCTGAAACGTTTCTGTTTATGCCGGTTGTTCTCTTATCAAAAATATTCTGGAGGAATTATAGTAGGCGAGCCAAAAGTTGGACGATTACATGAGAGGCCTAGCTTTGTGCTGGGGCAGATAGATCTGCCGTTGCGGAGTGAGGGGACATGCTAGAGGGTGGCAGCAGTCGACACGAAGTGTTCAGAATGGTACCGAATTTTAACGATCACTTTGGGATCAGCATCCAGTTTATCGCGCCCTTTGTATACCTAAGCAAAAATGTTTGACAATCACTTGCTATAGTACTCAGCTACAAGGCAGGTCTTCAATGTCTAGTATGTCACGATAGCGACTGAATGTTCGAATGGCAGTCGTCAATCATTGGGACAATGGGTTACATTAAGGGGTGACTATGTAGAGCACTAAAACCATCACTAACTTTCACTGTTAAAGCGTGAGTTTTTCGAGGAGATAATAAAAATTGTGATTCCCCTCATTAGCTTAACGAAGTTGTCTCTCACAAACCTGTTATCTCCCTGCGCAGAGAAGATAATTCTGACTGTTACTGTGAGCAACGATAGGCAAACTTTCTACAAAGGAAAGCAAAATCGAAAGCTACTGAGTAAATGACTGCTATGGAAAGAGACAGCAAAATGCGAGCAACTTTTATTTTGTAACCGAAAGTGTGTATTATATTTACAACAAACTTTTAATATGTGGAGATTTGGCTTAAGGAAATAAAGAGCTTCCAGTCATAAGTAATCGATCCAGTGCGTGCTGTTAATATCCGAATGTTCAGAGCGGTGAATCCAAGAGAATTACATCGCACTCTTGGTGTTATACTTTGGATTGTTTTTGAGACAATTGTGCCAACAACAGGAAACATAATTTATTATTCGTGACAATAATGGCTTTCCTCACAGTTTTTTCTAATAAGCCAGTTTCTGGGATTGAAAAATATGGACACAATGTAAGGAGCCACTACCCATTCTATAACTAAACAGGGCGGACGAAGACAGAACGATATTTTTAACTGGTCACAAACACTGCAGATATACCTTTCGATGGCATTGGGTCCAAACTACAAAGGAGATGGCTGTATTGCTGCACATAGTGCAATGATCTACACCTGTATTTACTTATATCCTCTGCAAACCACTATGAATTACATGGGAAAGAGTACTTGCCATTGTATCATTTGTTAGGACTTCTTCACGTACCATTAGAGTATGGAACGCACGAAAAACGATTGTCTAAACTCCTCTGTGAGCGTTGTAATTAATGTGATCTTGTTCAAATGGTTCAAATGGCTCTGAGCACTATGGGACTTAACATCTGTGGTCATCAGTCCCCTAGAACTTAGAACTACTGAAACCTAACTAACCTAAGGACATCACACACATCCATGCCCGAGGCAGGATTCGAACCTGCGACCGTAGCAGTCTCGCGGTTCCGGACTGAGCGCCTAGAACCGCTAGTCCACCGCGGCCGGCAAAGTGATCTTGTCATAGCTGCACTTGCGTGAGTGATACGCAGGAGGATGAGGAATATTCGTCACTTGAAGCCGTTTCTTGATGTTTTGTAAACAGCCTTTCGGGGGATAATTGGCGTCTATCTTCAAATGTATGCCATGTCCAGTTAATCACTATGTCCGTGACTCTACTTATGGGCCAAAACAATCTGTGACGATTCGTGCGTCTCTTCTTTGTAGACGTTCAGTGTTCACTGTGAGTCCTATGTGGCATGGGTCCCACAAAATTTAGCAATGAGTGTTTTGTAAATGATATCCTCCATCGCATTTGCCCATTATCATTTCCAAGAACCGAAGTGTGGCGCCTGATTGACCTAATACTGAACCGATGCGATAATTCCATTTCATATACCTACAAACTGTTACATCCAGGTATTCGTATGAGTGGACTGATTTCTGTTGTGACTCATTGGTACTATAGTTATCGGTTCTAGATTTGTTTCGTTTTATGAAGTGCACAGTTTTACATTTCAGAATACTTAAAATAAGTTTCCAGTCTCTGAAGGAATTCGAAATCTTATCGATACCTGAATAGTTGCACAATTATTTTCAGACAAACTTCAGCGTAGATAAATGCGTCGCCTGCAAAAAAAGTCTAAAGTTACTATTGTGTGCAAGCCGTTAACATACCCGATGAAAAACAAGGGTCCCAAGACGCTACCCTGGTGCATGCCTAAAGTTACTTCCATATCAGGCAATAGTTATCCATACAAGATAACATCTACATCAACACCAGCAAGAACTCTCAAATCCAGTCACAAATTTCGCTTGAGACTCCATATGGTCTTAATTCTTACTTAATAAATTATGAGTCACATTCTTTTCGGAAGTCAAGAAGTACTCTGTGTTTCTGACTACCTTGATCCATTGCTTTCACGATTTCATTTAGAAAAGCGCGTGTTGAGTTTCGCATATGGATGACAAAGATATTGGAAGTAATTTCATGCATCTTCTCTGCCACCCTTATTGCCAACTGATACGACCTTTGCTTTCTTCCAACTTCTGAGCACAGATTTTGTTTTAGACGGAGCTACTGCACATTATGGTTAAAAGAGGGATTAGTTCAGTTGCAAAATATCTTGTAGATTCTGACAAGAATTCTATCGGCCCCTGGATGTTAGTTCAGTATTAGCGATTTCGCCTGTATCGCAACGCAAGGGGCACTAGTATCTGTATCATGCATCTCCGTTTTGGTGTGAGAATTGTGTTGGGATAATACTCGTGGATTTTCCTTGTACAGAAACATTGGAAAAAGCAGTTTAGAATTCCTGATTTTGCTTTACTGCTCTCTGTTTCATTTCCTGTGTCATCCATGAGTGCCTGAAGCTAACTTTTACAGCTTGTTCATACGACCAGAACTGATTTTTTGTGAGAGACATTTGGATAAAAATCTGCTATGGCCGTTGTTGAAGGCTTTACGCATTACTCTTTTGATAGCAAACGTATTTAACTTAGCATTTATTTATCAATTGCCTTATGATTTATATACACCTGTACTGCAATAGTTGCAGTTTCCTTGAAAGTTCCATTACTGAGTCTTTATGCCATTGAGGGTTCCTACCACGAATTGCTCCGCTAGTTGCGTATGTATCCAATGCTTGATGGACTATTCTTCTAGACCTCTGCCACAATTCTTCGACACCCTTCTGACCACAGTTAACTGTTTCATGTTCCTCCTTGAGGTGTGACACTACCCTCCCTTTACCCAGTATACTGAACATGTAAATCTTTCTACTGTTTTATCTGTCCTTCGTACTTGCTGCTCGTTGTTACAACCACTCATGGTCATTAACATCCTTTTGAACGTAACGTCAGGTCTATTTGTGGTAATTAAAACTAACACATTTCCATCGCGAGTGGACTTAAAAAGTATCTGTTCTAGGCAGTTTTCAGAGAAGGCATTTTTATTTCGGAGTTCGCTTTTACACGTCCACCACAAACAAAACAGAATACCCCAACCGATTTTTGGATAATTAAAGGCTCCTCCAGCTATGAAGGTATGATTAGGGAACATGTAAGTGCAAGGGAGCCGAGATATTATCTAACCATTTTAGTTATATTTGGGAGTTAGGGAAGGGTGGAGGGGAAGGGTGAGGTGCTTAGTGGTCGATGGACAGATTTATTTATAAGTTTATGCGCACGCTTGACAATGTTTTTCCCATACAATCTCTGTAGTTTCAGTTTCTGTTTCAGTGGATCTGGATTACTTGTCTACTACTAAAAACACTAAGCCTCCATTTTCAGTTAGCCTATCTCTTCAACGTGTGCTTGGATTTACATCAAAATATCTCACTGCTATGGATTTCGGGCTTTATCCAGGTTTCTGTACCTACTGTTATTTTAGTTCCGTTTCCTTTTGAGAGTGCTTCAAGAACTGGCGCTTTATTGCGAATGATTCGGCAGTTGATCACCGATACCTTAAGTCTTGTCTGTGTATGTCTATGTGATGGATGAGCGGCATTTCCTTAGACCATACGGTAATGTTTTAAGGCTAGCTGGTATCATCTGGAGCGAGTGGAGAGTCGCTAAAAAACATGCCCACAATGTTGATTTATTTGTACAGGGCAATTATAGTTACAAGCAGACGCCCACATCCGCGTAATATTGTACGCAGGGAAGCGATAGCTGCTATCCCGCTCTCAGTTGTTACCCGTAAAGGCAGAAAAGCCGTAAAGATATGGTAAGGTTGTACCTCTAGGCCACGAGCAGACTCTGAACCGGCTGCCACAAGGACAGCATGTTGGACAACGTCCCAGTTTCATTTTCGATACTCGACGATCTGCAAAACCTGAAACAAGGGTTACGTAATGCTGCTACACGAGCAGTTACTCAGAATATTTCAAAAAATGGCTCTGAGCACTATGGGACTTAACATCTGAGGTCATCAGTCCCATAGAGCTTAGAACTAGTTAAATCGGACTAACCTAAGAACATCACACACATCCATGCCCTAGGCAAGATTCGAACCTACGACCGGAGAAGTCGCGCGGCTCCGGACTGAAGCGCCTAGAATCGCTCGGCCACCACGGCCGGCTGCAGAATATTTATATACCTAAAATTATCAGACAATTATATACTAAAGAACGACTTGTCATAAAATAAAAGTAATAGTTACACCGTACTGGTTTCTTTCATTCCATTTGAATCGTTAGTATCTGAGAACTTCTCTAAGCCATGAATTGGCAAAATACTGTATTCCGGTTGTTACAAAAAGGTACGGCCAAACTTTCGGGAAACATGCCTCACACACAAATAAAGAAAAGATGTTATGTGGACATGTGTCCGAAAAACGCTTAATTTCCACGTTAGAGCTAATTTTAGTTTCGTCAGTATGTACTGTACTTCCTCGATTCACCGCCAGTTGGCCCAATTCAAGGAAGGATTTCATATGAGATACTCTACCTGTGCTGCTAGAACATGTGCCTTTACAAGTACGACACAACATGTGGTTCATGCACGATGGAGCTCCTGCACATTTCAGTCGAAGTGTTCGTACGCTTCTCAACAACAGGTTCGGTGGCCGATGGATTGGTAGAGGCGGACCAATTCCATGGCCTCCACGCTCTCCTGACCTCAACCCTCTTGACTTTCATTTATGGGGGCATTTGAAAGCTCTTGTCTACGCAACCCCGGTACCAAATGTAGAGACTCTTCGTGCTCGTATTGTCGACGGCTGTGATACAATACGCCATTCTCCAGGGCTGCATCAGCGCATCAGGGATTCCATGCGACGGAGGGTGGATGCATGTATCCTCGCTAACGGAGGACATTTTGAACATTTCCTGTAACAAAGTGTTTGAAGTCACGCTGGTACGTTCTGTTGCTGTGTGTTTCCATTCCATGATTAATGTGATTTGAAGAGAAGTAATAAAATGAGCTCTAACATGGAAAGTAAGCGTTTCCGGACACATGTCCACATAAGATATTTTCTTTCTTTGTGTGTGAGGAATGTTTCCTGAAAGTTTGGCCGTACCTTTTTGAAACACCCTGTATATTAAACCTATAGTATCAAACAACATCTTAATATTGTAATGAGCACTTATGATGAGACTGATCGACGGAGCGGCTCCCCCCGTTGGATGTGTGTGTAGTCCTTAGCGTAAGTTAGTTTAACGTAGATTAAGCTCGCCCTATTTGCCCAAGAAATTCACAGTGCCGTAGACACTGGCGAGCAGATTGATGCCGTATTCCTGGACTTCAGGAAGGCATTTGATACGGTTCCGCACTTACGTTTAGTGAAAAAAATACGAGCTTACGGAATATCGGACCAGGTTTGTGATTGGATTCAGGATTTCCTAGAAGAAAGAACACAACATGTCATTCTTAACGGTTCAAAATCTGCAGATGTAGAGGTAATTTCGGGAGTACCGCAAGGAAGCGTGATAGGACCTTTATTGTTTACAATATACATAAATGACTTAGTTGACAACATCGGTAGCTCCGTGAGGCTATTTGCAGATGACACGGTTGTCTACAAGAAAGTAGCAACATCAGAAGACTCGTACGTACTCCAGGAAGACCTGCAGAGGATTAATGCATGGTGCGACAGCTGGCAGCTTTCCCTAAACGTAAATAAATGTAATATAATGCGCATACATAGGGGCAGAAATCCATTCCAGTACGATTATGCCATAGGTGGTAAATCATTGGAAGCGGTAACGACCGTAAAATACTTAGGAGTTACTATCCGGAGCGATCTGAAGTGGAATGATCACATAAAACAAGTAGTGGGAAAAGCAGGCGCCAGGTTGAGATTCATAGGAAGAATTCTAAGAAAATGTGACTCATCGACGAAAGAAGTAGCTTACAAAACGCTTGTTCGTCCGATTCTTGAGTATTGCTCATCAGTATGGGACCCTTACCAGGTTGGATTAATAGAAGAGATAGACATGATCCAGCGAAAAGCAGCGCGATTCGTCATGGGGACATTTAGTCAGCGCGAGAGCGTTACGGAGATGCTGAACAACCTCCAGTGGCGGACACTTCAAGAAAGGCGTTACGCAATACGGAGAGGTTTATTATCGAAATTACGAGAGAGCACATTCCGGGAAGAGATGGGCAACATATTACTACCGCCCACATATATCTCGCGTAATGATCACAACGAAAAGATCCGAGAAATTAGAGCAAATACGGAGACTTACAAGCAGTCGTTCTTCCCACGCACAATTCGTGAATGGAACAGGGAAGGGGGATCAGATAGTGGTACAATAAGTACCCTCCGCCACACACCGTAAGGTGGCTCGCGGAGTATAGATGTAGATGTAGATTAAGTAGTGTGTAAGCCTAGGGATCGATGACCTCGGCAGTTTGGTCACGTAGGAACTTACCACAAATTTCCAAATTTACTGATAGACGGTTTGGTAAACGAGGTAATGAATGTGTACGTCTTAATATCGTTGTTGATATATTGTAAATGTTCACGTTCATTATCTCGTTTACTAAACCGTCAATCAGTCTGATCTTAAGAGCTCATTACCATGTTAAGATGATGATGTTTGATACTATAGCTTTAAAATAATGGACACGAAATTTTTTACGAATCTTTGCTTTCGCATTTCGCGACCACATCAATGACTGTACCGTCTTTCAGAGTATGCACGCAATAAAACAACATCGAGATATGCATGAATATTTTTTGGTCAACACCAAGTGTCTCCGTGATTCCATGTTAAAAAAATACAAAGAAACTGAATGGCGGCATTATGTCGCAGGAGATGCCCGTGACGTTGTTCTATTATTTTACTTTTTATTAAGCTTTTATTACTGTTTCAGCTATCTTTAGAACTAAAACTAGAGTACCACGCACAATATACACTAAAATGAACATACTTTCTCACCAAAAGTTTCATACAGGGGTTGGACGAAAATATGGAAACACGCGAGAAATAGATGTTTGGACGTAAATCCAGATGCTAGCAAAGCCTGCAGGTTGGGCTTTTGTATTTGACCACGAGCTGCACCTGTGCAATGCCCTCAGTATATCGCAAGTGTCAGTCGTTCTGTGTAGTTCTGTGTAGTTGTGAACTCGAACGTGGACAAATTGTTGGACCTCGTTTAGTGGGTGTTTCAGTAACCAGGGAAGCCAATGTGTTTGATGTTTCAAGAGCACGGTATCGAAGATTTCTACCGCATGCAGGGAAAGCGGGAAAACATCATCCGCTGAGTCACAGCGCGGACGAAAGTGTGTTTTGAGTGGTCGTGACAGACGGTCATTGACGAGGATTCTGCCGAAAAATAAGAGGAAGACAGCCGCAAAGGTCACTTTAGAATTGAACTTGTCAGCACCAACACGAAGGGGCTCCTTAATCAGGAAAGCAAATGCCCGTAAAAGCAGAACCTAGTGCCGAAGCACCAGCAACGGAAGAATGCCATTTTGAGTCTTGTTTCGCACTGTTTCCAACTTCTGGTTGAGTTCACGTCCCAAGAGTGAAACTTGGCGAGGACTGAATGATGATTTTGGCAGCCGTATCGTGGTATTCCATGGCCTCTATCGTTACACTGCAAGGCTGTAAGGTGGCGCTACTGCCTAGAACTATGTGCACACTTTAGGCGCTCGGGTCCGTTCCATGGAACAATGTTTGTTCCCAATGGCGATGCTGTATTCCAAGAGGACAGATCCGTTGGTCACACAGCTCGCGTCATCCCCG
This sequence comes from Schistocerca cancellata, assembly GCF_023864275.1. Taxonomy (NCBI): domain Eukaryota; kingdom Metazoa; phylum Arthropoda; class Insecta; order Orthoptera; family Acrididae; genus Schistocerca; species Schistocerca cancellata. The sequence goes on from NC_064631.1 coordinate 401,274,617, forward strand.
ACTGGTTTTATCAGCACATGGATGAATTGCCGCGTCTTCCCTGGATACGACAGCCGCCAGATAAGAATATAATTGAATCTTTATGGAATACATTCGAGAGAAATATATGTGATCGCTATCCACTTCCATCACCGTTACAATAAGAATATTACTTTTCAAACACCTTGACTATATAAAAACTGATGCCTGATTCACATTTCCTGGGTATAATTCTGGCGGTTTCCATGCATGCGTGTGATTTTTTTTTTTCAATTTTCAGTTTTGGCGGTATTATGGTATTTTTTATATTTTTAGCACTTATATCCTCATGTCAACCCGGTTCAGGCAACGGATTATACGCCTATTGGCATGCATGCAGAACCGGCACTCTGTTAGGATTTATTGAACTGTACAGAAAAATTGGCCTTCAGCTTCAGAAAAATATGCAGTGATACAAACTGAAATAATGTTTTTATTCAAAGATAATGATTACACTGAAGTCGCCGACATACATAGCAACAATACAGAGGGCGGGACTTCATTCTTAATAGAGTGTGGTGATCACCACGGCATGCTCTGCAACGTGTTCCCTTGCTGGCCACAAGGCTGGTAACGCTTTCTACTGATAGGGCCTTCCAATCCTCCACCATTGCGGTAAACAACTGCTCGATGGTCGTTGGTGCACATTGCACATTGCATTTGGAACATACATTGTGTTCGAACATTATGAATTACCACGAAGAGAACGGTCTATTGACACAGTCAACATGGGTTTAGAAAACATCGTTCCTGTGAAACACAACTAGTTCTTTATTCACATGAAGTGTTGAGTGCTATTGACAAAGGATTTCAGATTGATTCCGTATTTATGGATTTCCGGAAGGCTTTTGGCACTGTACCACACAAGCGGCTCGTAGTGAAATTGCGTGCTTATGGAATATCGTCTCAGTTATGTGACTGGATTTGTGATTTCCTGTCAGAGAGGACACAGTTCGTAGTAATTGACGGAAAGTCATCGAATAAAACAGAAGTGATTTCTGGCGTTCCCCAAGGTAGTGTGTTTAGGCCCTTTGCTGTTCCTTATCTATATAAACGATTTGGGAGACAATTTCGGCAGCCGTCTTCGGTTGTTTGCAGATGACGCTGTCGTTTGTCGACTAATAAAGCCATCAGAAGATCAAACCAAACTGCAAAACGATTTAGAAAAGATATCTGAATGGTGTAAAAAGTGGCAGTTGACCCTAAATAGCGAAAAGTGTGAGGTCATCCATATGAGTGCTAAAAGGAACTCGTTAAACTTGCGTTACACGATAAATCAGTGTAATCTAGAAGCCGTAAATTCAACTAAATACCTAGGTATTACAATTACGAACAACTTAAATTGGAAGGAACACATAAAAAATGTTGTGAGGAAGGCTATCCAAAGACTGCGTTTTATTGGCAGGACACTTAGAAAATGTAACAGATCTACTAAGGAGACTGCCTACACTACGCTTGTCCGTCCTCTTTTATAACACTGCTGCGCGGTGTGGGATCCTTACCAGATACGACTGACGGAGTACATCAAAAAGTTCAAAGAAGGGCAGCACGTTTTGTATTATCGCGAAATATGGGAGAGAGTGTCACAGAAATGGTGCAGGATTTGGACTGGACATCATTAAAAGAAAGGCGTTTTTCGTTGCGACGGAATATTCTCACGAAATTCCAATCATCAACTTTCTCCTCCGAATGCGAAAATATTTTGTTGACACCGACCTACATAGGGAGGAACGATCACCATCATAAAATAAGGGAAATCAGAGCTCGTACGGAAAGATATAGGTGTTCATTCTTTCCGCGCGCTTTACGAGATTGGAATAGTAGGGAACTGGCTCGATGGCACTTAATCATCCCACCCATGATCGATGGGATTCAAGTCGGATCAACGGGCACGCCAACCCATTCGCCGAATACCCTCTCGTTGCAAGAACTCCTCCACCTCCGCAGTTGGATGCTTTCACGCATTGTTGTCCGTAAAAATCAAATGAGGGCCGAATGCACCCGTAAAGAGACGCACATGAGGAAGGAGTTCATCGTCACAACATTGACCGCTCAGTGTATCGTGTTCCTAGATTTGGAGGTCAGCAAGCCCATGCAGCATCTTGATAGTTTATCATCCGGACCACCAAAACGATCACGTTCGACTATGTTCCTAGGTGCGGTACTTGACCCCGCTTCTCTCCATATGAGTGTACGTCCAGAATTGTTGAACATGATTGTTTTGTTGGTGCAGATGTTATGGTATCGATACGCGAAGATTTTCATGCCTTACCGGACAATGGGACAAACTCGCGAATTTACATAAACAGCTTAAGTTTATGTAGGTGACAGTGGCAATCAACTTTAACAAGCAGTACACCTCAGAAGGTGCCTGAAGATGGTACATTATAGTGCCGAAATCAATGGCAAAAAATAAAGATCTTTAAATGTAGCTAAGGTATTCATTCATACGCGAATGCCATTAAACGATAAGTCGAGGGTAGAATATGCAAATCAGTATCATAGCTAAGGTGTCCCCTAGTAGTCCGTTTGTCCTGACATGTCTCTTTTCTCTATAACTAAAACATAACTGTTAATGCCTCGTGTTCCACTCCGAGTGCAGCTTATTGCAGTGCGTGCAGACTGCCTGAAGCTCACTGGACGGCCTTGGAACGACGGCGTGTCTTCCCGGTTCCCAGACCTTGAAACACACTTAAACTGTATTCATCGGAAGAATTGTGCTTTCTAGACATATAGTAGGATTTAAGAAGTGAGCAAAGTCTGTAAGAAGACATACGTAAGAAGCCCAACGCGACTGCTCTCGATTATGGATGCATTGCGTATAATGCACAGTACTGTAAGACATAAACCTGAGCAACATTAAGTTCAGCTAGTACGAGTTTGAGTCAAATGAAAACCTTAAATTTGTAATAACAAATCGAAATTTCGCGCCGTTATCCTGTAAGATGGTAATCGTGCTACAAACAGGGTGCAGAATGGCTTGTAGGTGGCAGCATAGTGCAGATGCACACATACCGTCGCAGTATCAGTATAAAGATTGCTGCTCCACTTGCAACTTGCACCATGGAAGAACAGCGTTCTGTTATTCGGTTTTTGCGCAGTGAAGGTGGGAAACCTATTGAAATTCATCGACGAATGAAGGTTCAGTACGGTGACGCATGTTTGTCACAGCAGCAAGTCTACGAATGGAATAGGAAGTTCGCAAATGGTGTGACTTCAGTGGAAGAAGTTCCTCGTCCAGGTCAGGCACAACGAGTTGTGACTCCACAGAACATTGCAGCAGTTGAAGTCATAGTGAAGGAAAACCGCCGAGTGACACTGAATGACATTGCAGCATGTTTATAGATTAGTCATGGGTGTGACTTCAGTGGAAGAAGTTCCTCGTCCAGGTCAGGCACAACGAGTTGTGACTCCACAGAACATTGCAGCAGTTGAAGTCACAGTGAAGGAAAACCGCCGAGTGACACTGAATGACATTGCAGCATGTTTATAGATTAGTCATGGGTCAGCACACCACACTGTGCATGATGTGCTCCAGTTTCAAAAAGTGTCTGCAAGACGGGTGCCACGGCAGCTGACTCCTGAAATGAGAGAACGACGTGTTGATGCATGTGAAGAACTTCTTCGGCGCTTTGAACGAGAAGGTGATGGCTTCCTTGCAAGAATCGTTACTGGGGCCGAAACCTGGGTTCACTTCCACCAACCGAAACGAAGAGAGCGAGAAGGAATGGCGTCATTCCTCATCACCAAAACCAAAGAATTTTCGAACAGAACCATGAGCAGGGAAGGTTATGCTGACTATCTAGAGAGACTACTGTCACCAGTGCATCATACACAGAGCTCCTAAAAAATCATCTGCGGCCTGCAATCAAATCAAAACGACGTGGATTTCTGTCAACAGGTGTCCTTTTGCAACATGACAATGCAAGGCCCCACACTGCCCGTACAACAGTTGCAACAATCACAGACCTGCATTTTGAGTGTCTTCCTCATCCACCATACTCACCAGACCTTGCCCCAAGTGATTTCCATATGTTTGGACCACTCAAAGACGCAATGGGAGGAAAGAAGTTCCGTTCGATGAAGAGGTACGCCACGCGGTGCATGAGTGCTTGCGCGGACTACCAAAAGAATTCTTTTCTAAAGGAATTTATGCACTTTGTAAGCGCTGGAGGGCTTGCATTGAGCGTGGGGTAGATTATGTTGAAAAGTGATACAGCTTTGTGCCACTTCTGCACAATAAATAATATTCAAAAAAAAATTAAGGTTTTCATTTGACTCACCCTCGTACATGGGAGTTCGTGACCATCTCCCGGGTGTAGATCCTCTCACCTGACTGATTCTTATTTGCACGATCACGGAACGTTTACTACGATCATCTACAAAGATTTAATGATGTGTTGATACCAAAATAACTCATCGAACCTTTCGCCGTGACCGAGGCAGAACGAGCTCCTCAAAATTTTGGTCCGAAAAAGGTGGCATTCAGGAGGGTCATGGTTCAAGAGCCCGTCCGGCCATCCACATTTTCCCTGATTTCTCTAAATCGCTTCGAAAGACCATTGTCAGTTTCCTTCCCCACTCGTTAGCAATCGGAGTTTGTGCTCTGTCGCTAATAATATCTTCGTTGACTGGACATTAAACCCTGATCTCCATTATCCTTCCAAATATCGTCTCTAGTCATGGTAATGACACTATCGACAATACGTATTACACCTGTTCTTAACACAAATATCTGTTCTTATGACGGGCGCTGGGTAAGCAGAGCAGAGTCTTGTCCAGTGTGAGCTCTGAATGTCTACATCTACATAGATACTGTGCAAATCACATTCAAGTGCCTGGCAGAGGGTTCATCGATCCACCTTCACAGTTCTATATTATTCCAATCTCGTATAGCGCGCGGAAAGAATGAACACCTATATCTTTCCGTACGAGCTCTGACTTCCCTTATTTTATGATGGTGATCGTTCCTCCCTATGTAGGTCGGTGTCAACAAAATATTTTCGCATTCGGAGGAGAAAGTTGATGATTGGAATTTCGTGAGAATATTCCGTCGCAACGAAAAACGCCTTTCTTTTAATGATGTCCAGTCCAAATCCTGCACCATTTCTGTGACACTCTCTCCCATATTTCGCGATAATACAAAACGTGCTGCCCTTCTTTGAACTTTTTGATGTACTCCGTCAGTCGTATCTGGTAAGGATCCCACACCGCGCAGCAGTGTTATAAAAGAGGACGGACAAGCGTAGTGTAGGCAGTCTCCTTAGTAGATCTGTTACATTTTCTAAGTGTCCTGCCAATAAAACGCAGTCTTTGGATAGCCTTCCCCACAACATTTTTTATGTGTTCCTTCCAATTTAAGTTGTTCGTAATTGTAATACCTAGGTATTTAGTTGAATTTACGGCTTCTAGATTACACTGATTTATCGTGTAACGCAAGTTTAACGAGTTCCTTTTAGCACTCATATGGATGACCTCACACTTTTCGCTATTTAGGGTCAACTGCCACTTTTCACACCATTCAGATATCTTTTCTAAATCGTTTTGCAGTTTGTTTTGATCTTCTGATGACTTTATTAGTCGATAAACGACAGCGTCATCTACAAACAACCGAAGACGGCTGCTCAGATTGTCTCCCAAATCGTTTATAAGGAACAGCAAAGGGCCTATAACACTACCTTGGGTAACGCCAAAAATCACTTCTGTTTTACTCTATGACTTTCCGTCAATTACTACGAACTGTGTCCTCTCTGACAGGAAATCACAAATCCAGTCACATAACTGAGACGATATTCCATAAGCACGCAATTTCACTACGAGCCGCTTGTGTGGTACAGTGTCAAAAGCTTTCCGGAAATCCAGAAATACGGAATAAAACTGAAATCTCTTGTCAATAGCACTCAACACTTCGTGTGAATAAAGAGATAGTTGTGTTTCACAGGAACGATGTTTTCTAAACCCATGTTGACTGTGTGTCAATAGACCGTTTTCTTCGAGGTAATTCATAAAGTTCGAACACAATATATGCTCCAAAATCCTGCTGCATATCGACGTTAATGATATGGGCCTGTAATTTAGTGGCTTACTCCTTCTAGCTTTCTTGAATATTGGTGTGACCTGGGCAACTTTCCAGTCTTTGGGTACGGATATTTCGTCGGGCGAACGGTTGTATATGATTGTTTAGTATGGAGCTAATACATCCGCATACTCCGAAAGGAACCTAACTGGTATACAGTCTGGACCAGAAGACTTGCTTTTATTAAGGGATTTAAGTTGCTTCACTACTCTGAGGATATTTACTCTTACGTTACTCATTTTGGCAGCTGTTCTCGATTCGAATTCTGGAATATTTACTTCGTCTTCTTTTTTGAAGGCATTTCGAAAGACTGTGTTTAGTAACTCTGCTTTGGCAGCACTGTCTTCGATAGTATCTCCATTGCTATCGCGCAGAGAAGGCATTGATTGTTTCTTGCCGCTAACATACTTCACATAAGGCCAGAATCTCTTTGGATTTTGTGCCAGGTTTCGAGACAAAGTTTCGTTGTGGAAACTGTTATAGGCATCTCGCATTGAAGTCTGCGCTAAACTTCGTGTAACATTTTACGTTGTCACGAAAATTCCTTTGGCAGCGGGTAGTAACTGTGTAGAGGACGCAAACCTGTAATGGTACCCGTTGTGGGCAGTCGGTCAGGGAACGCTTTGGCTGTGCTGCCACGTCGACGGAGCAACTTAGGTCATCGACCTGTGAAACTCGAAGAGTGACGCTGCAGCGACGGAAATTCAGTCTCTGATGGGCCAGGACGTTATCATGACTGAGAGCAATCACTGGTGCAAAGTATCCTTTGTTTGGCAGTAAAGAGCAAGTACAAATGATGGACAGAATTAAATTTGCTCAATGGTAGACATTGCATAAGTAAAGGTCTGCGGTCGAAAGGACACATGACGAAAACGATAGCAAGATTGACTGAGCTTAAATCCATCATTTAATCGCTAAATGACCTATATGGAGCTAAATTCATTACTGGAGGATATTGTATCAGGCCTTGGGAACGCAGGACGTACCATTGTTCGAGAAACGTGTTGACCATAAATTAATATCCACTTCAGTGGTATTAACATTAATTCAGACTTCGTGATAAAAGATAGATGTTGTAATTAAAATAAAAGGCTTAAACGGCAAGACATGATACGCAACTGATCTGTCGGTTTTCGAACAATGTACGATACCCTTCCTGAGATACCTTTGCCAGAACAGAAAAACACAAGATAAAAAACATACGCGGTAAATCTACATGATATCACAATAATTCTAGACAGATTTGTAATCCATTAGTTAATTATTCAGTTCAAATGCTACTACTAGACAGTCACACACATACCTGCGTCAGTCTCCGGGCAGCCACGCACATAACTGCGTCAATCTCCTCCTATATGAGAAGCGAGAGTGAATAAAACGTGAAGGAGATTCGTCCCCAAAACTACTGTTTTTTGACAATTGATCGTGCCTAGTTGGATATCGAAACAGTTGTCAAGGATTACTTAATTTCATAGATTATCATGTATTTGCACGAATGCATCTAGCCATGATAGTAAGAGCACAATTTAGAAAAGAAGGAAATATTACAGTGTTTTATTTTATATGCTTTAGTGACCTTAGTGAGCCATAAGAAGTGGTGCTTACGAAAGATCAGATAGTTCTCAGGAAATTTCTCGTTGTAGTTCCAGGGCAACGAATCCATCATACTTTTCATATAATGAACTACTTTAGGTGCCGAAGTCATCGACTCCAGAATACGCTTCTTTCTCCAAGAAGAAACTATTAACCTCCCATGTTGCAATACAGTGATTGGATTAGATTAGATGAACTTCTCGTTCCAATAGTTCCGTAGTGAGAAGATCCTCCAGGATGTAGAACTTGTCTGAAAACAAGAATACGCAATAAATATTTACTAAGAAAAACAGATATGCTAATGTAACTTCCACAGATATCAAGTGACGTGGTCCTCATGGTTATAGAATAAGTAAAAAAAACTCTTAAACATATTTTCATTTAAGCGGTAGAAACAAACTTGTCACAAAGCATGTAAATTTTCAATACTGAAAGATACAGAAGATAATTGTCAGGCTATTGTAGCCATGCATCATCAAATACAAAAATTATTTTAGAACATTTATTTACACTGATCGTGTTACTCTACTAAATTTGTGCAGAAGTCACATTGTACACATACTCGCATTGTTTGATATTACTAGTAGCATGTGGTCATCAGATGGCTTTTCTGAGAAATTCTTAATGAATCAGAAGGAAATTTGTTTTTGGATGAGATCTGCCTTGAGTACAACACAATTTTTTCTTTTTTTACCCAGACATGTTTCACTGCAGTTAAAGCATCATCAGTTGTTCTCTTAGATTTATAACCAGTCTTAGCGAAAGTATCATAAGTGAAGATGACGGGGAAAGCAGAAGAAATGACAAACTGTGAAAGGGAATCAACTGTAATGAAAAACATAAAAAACCACAGCATATGATAAGAACGAAAATAAAAATCCACTGATGATACTGTAACTTTGGCGAAAGAAGTCTGGGTAAAAGGGGAAAAAGCTGTGTTTTGCTCAAGGCGGATCCCACCCAAAAATAAATTTGTTTTTAACCGACCGTGAACACGAGAGCTTCAACTCCAAGAGGAGTAAAAGGATTGGCCATCATAAATCCTTCAGGCTCCTCGTAAACTGATTTTTATGTGTACTGTAGTTAAAAGTTTTTGGCTGCTAAGTTCAAAATTTGTTTAAAAAGAATCTTCAGTCCTCATCATTTAATTTTAAGCACATCAGCAGAGGTTGAAATTCGCACTTTTTCTGAACCTTATGTCGTTTTGCGCACACGAAAGATAATCTTGTTATAAGCGGGAAGGTTTCCACGGCTAGTGTTAACAGCCTACACAAAAACGTACACTTCATCCTTGAAATATAGAATAACGGTGTGGTTCTTTTCCTGGATGTAGAAGTATACCTAACAGCAAAGCAGACAATAAAGTTTATTCAAAACCGTTGCGCACGAAGAGATATGTGTATGCAGAGATGCACCACCATTCGCCACAAAAGAGTGCCGTGTTCCGTAACCTGACAGTAGGAACTCGTCGTATAAGCGATGCTGATAACTTCCAGCATGAGTTAAACGAACTCCGGACAACATTCTTTGCGAATGCATATACTAATAAAACATACAAGATAGGAGGTACAGAGAACGTAAAGGAGATAAAGGAACAGAACAACAGCTTCCTGTAGCTCGCTTACATTGCGTAAGAAGTGTCAGCGACCGCGTAGGGAAGTCGCTGCGCCGCGAAGGAATTAAGCTAGTATTTCAGAGCGCTAGCAAGATCCGAGGTCTCTGCACTTCCACGAAGGATTTCGTAGATGCTGTCCATGTGCAGGTGTTTACGAACTCCGATGTGACTGTAGTGACTTTTATCTCGATGAAACCGGGAGTTAGAAATAAGGAAGATTAGAATTTAAAATCCCATCGACGTCGAGGTAATTACAGACGGATCTCAAGCGCGGCTTATTTCAGGGTAAGGGAAGGAAATCGTCCGTGGCATCTCAAAGGAACCCTCTTGGAATATGCCCGGAGCGATTGAGGGAAATCACGGAAAACCTAAAACTGAGTGCCCGGACAATGCTTTCAACTGTCGTCCTCCCGAATGAGACTTCAGGTTGCTAACCACTGCATCTCACGCGATCGGGAGTTCGATCAGCACTCGCGTGTCGGAGAGTGAACATTACGCGCGGCTGGGATAATACAGAAATTAGCGGTAGCCATTCACCAGCTGGGCTGTGAATCTGTGAACTCGCCCGGAATCCTTGATGCACCAGCTGCTGTTTATAATATTAAACGCCCTAACAACCTGAACACCCCCCTGCGGGTTCGGGGGTTAGAATAGGCCCGCGGTATTCCTGCCTGTCGTAAGAGGCGACTAAAAGGAGTCCATCCCCCTCAAGGGGGTAGTTAGCGCCTGCATCCGGAGACGGACGGTTCCACGACCTATAATTGTGGTCTTTTTGGTTTTTCACTTCTCGTTTCTTCCTTCCTTTGGTTGGTTCCTTTCTTTGTTCTCCATCTCACTGTCTTCCTTACTCTTTCCCTTGCCTTCTTCTCCTTGCCTTCTTCTCCTTGCCTTCTTCTCCTTGCCTTCTTCTCCTTGCCTTCTCTGGTCTCCGCCTCGGCGTTTGAGACAGTCTGTCCTCTCTCTCTTCCTCTTCTTCCTTCCTCCCTGTGCGCGCCTGAAGGCCGACCCACGCGTTCGCACGCGTAGCCGGTGACGGGGTAACGCGTAATTCCCCGCCCTGGGTAGACAAGTAAGGCACGCACGTACCCCCTGGTAAAGGCCAGGCCCAGGGAGGGGTGATTGCCTGAGCTGATACCTTCTGACCATGCCGATTGGTCCCTCCGTCTGTTTCTCGGGAGGTGTGACCTGAGGTGTAAACATTCACCTAAGGCGGGAGTGCCCTCTGGGAGGGTCCCCATAAGGAAGGAGCGCTCCATCGGAGACGCTGGCAATCATGGGGGATTCCTCCGCAATGGATTTCTCTTCTTCTCTCTCGACTTCTGCCCACAAACGGAAACATGACCAGCCACCAGTGACAAAAGTACTACCGCCTGCCTCACAGTTCCTCGTCGTTTCTCGATCTGAGGACGGAAAGGATTTTTCCTCTGTCAACCCTTTCGTTATCCAGAAGGGCGTAGATGCCATAGCCGGTACTGTTCAGTCTTGTACAAGGTTGCGTAATGGTACCTTGCTACTAGAAACTGTGAGCGCCTTTCAGGCACAGAAACTGCTTCGAGCCACACTCCTGTACACGTTCCCTGTCCGGGTGGAGGCTCACCGAACTTTGAATTCGTCTCGTGGTGTGGTCTATACTAGATCTCTCGACGGATTGACTGACGAGGAGATTCAGTCTTTCCTCGCTGAGCAGGGCGTGACGGCTGTCCATAGGGTCATGAAAAAGGTCAACAATGACTTTGTACCGACCCGGACACTTTTCTTGACCTTTGATAGTGTTCAGCTGCCATCGCGCATCAAAGCGGGCTACGAGGTTAGTTCTGTTCGCCCCTATGTCCCGACACCTACGTGCTGCTACCAGTGTCAGCGTTTTAATCACACTCGCCAGTCTTGTTCCAATGCGGCTAAATGTGTCACTTGTGGCAGGGATGCCCATGAGGGTGACTGTCCACCTCCGTCTCCTCGTTGTGTGAACTGTCAGGGTGACCATGCAGCGTCCTCCCGCGACTGTCCCATCTATAAGGAAGAACGATGTATCCAAGAAATTCGGGTAAAAGAGAAAGTTTCCACCTCGGCTGCTCGCAAGCTATTTGCTAGTAGGAAGCCCACGCTGCTCCCAGCGGGTAAATACAGTACTGTCCTCGCCTCTCCTCGGACTACCAGGGAGGTGGCAACCCAGACATGCGATCTGACCTTCAGCACCATGGTCGTCCGTTCTGCCAGTGCTAAGATCGCGCGGTCGACGTCTCCTCTTCCTCCCATCACCCCACAGACACAAGCCCCTTCATCACCTTCTGCTAAGACGAAGACCCAGAAGTCAGATGCACGGGCCTTCAAGAAGGAACCGCCCCGTGCAGACTTCCTACGTACCTCGACCTCCCAGCCATCGACCAGTACTTCCACCAAACGACCTTCCAAGAAGGCTCATAGGAAGCACAGTTCTCCTTCTCCGCCACGGCGCATTTCTTCTCCTGAGACACCCAGCGGTTGCCGCCCCAGGCCGTCATCCGTTTCGCCTGGCCGCACCGCTGGTAGCCGAACATCTGGCCGTTCACCAGCGGAGGAAGCTCCCCCTCCCGGCCATCTTACCAAGATGGCCGATGAACGTATAGAACCAATGGACGATGACTGTCCGCCTACTGATAGCGGCGGCAGTGCTCGCTCGAAGCCAGGCCCTCAGCGGCCTTCGAGGTGACCCCTTCTTTCATCATCCTTTTCTTCTTACGATGGCACTTATTCACTGGAATATTCGCAGCATTCGCTCCAACCGAGAGGACTTGCAGTTGCTGCTCCGCTTGCACCGTCCGCTCGTCGTAGCCCTCCAGGAAACGAAGCTACACCCATGCGATCAAATTGCCTTGGCACACTACACCTCTGTGCGTTTTGACCTACCCCCTGTGGTAGGTATTCCGGCTCATGGAGGGGTTATGTTGCTGGTCCGGGATGATATTTACTACGATCCCATCACATTGCACACCGGCCTGCAGGCAGTTGCCATCGGAATTACTCTCCCCACTTTTACATTTTCCATTTGTACCGTTTACACTCCATCGTCGTCTGCCGTTACCAGGGCAGACATGATGCAAATTATTGCTCAGCTACCTGCACCATTTTTGTTAACTGGAGACTTCAATGCCCACCATCTCCTTTGGGGCTCTCCAGCATCCTGCCCGAGGGGCTCCCTGTTAGCAGACCTTTTCAACCAGCTCAATCTTGTCTGCCTCAATACTGGCGCCCCTACTTTTCTTTCGGATACATCTCACACCTATTCCCATTTAGACCTCTCTATATGTACTACCCAACTTGCACGCCGGTTTGAGTGGTATGCACTTTCTGATACATATTCGAGCGACCACTTCCCGTGTGTTATCCATCTCCTGCAGCATACCCCCTCTCCGTGCTCATCTAGTTGGAACATCTCCAAAGCAGACTGGGGGCTCTTCTCTTCCAGGGCGACCTTTCAGGATCAAACCTTCACAAGCTGCGATCGTCAGGTCGCACACCTCACGGAAGTCATTCTCACTGCTGCTGAATATTCCATCCCTCACCCTACTTCCTCTCCACGTCGAGTACCGGTCCCCTGGTGGACCGCAGCATGTAGAGACGCTTTACGTGCTCGTCGACGTGCTTTACGCACCTTTAAACGCCACCCTACAGTGGCGAATTGTATCAATTATAAACGATTACGTGCACAGTGTCGTCGTATTATTGAAGAAAGCAAGAAAGCCAGCTGGGCTGCTTTCACAAACACCTTCAACGGTTTTACTCCTTCTTCTGTTGTCTGGAGTAGCCTGCGCCGGCTATCTGGCACTAAGGTCCACTCACCAGTTTCTGGCTTGACGGTCGCGAATGACGTCCTTGTGGCCCCTGAGGATGTCTCCAATGCCTTCGGCCGCTTTTTCGCAGAGGTTTCGAGCTCCGCTCATTACCACCCTGCCTTCCTCCCCCGAAAACAGGCAGAGGAGGCTAGGCCACCTAACTTCCGCTCCTCGAATCGTGAAAGTTATAATGCCCCATTCACCATGCGGGAACTCGAAAACGCACTTGCCCGATCACGGTCCTCCGCTCCAGGGCCTGATTCTATTCATATTCAGATGCTGAAGAACCTTTCTCCTGCGGTAAAGGTTTCCTTCTTCGTACTTACAATCGCATCTGGATTGAAGGACATGTTCCGGCATGCTGGCGCGAGTCTATTGTTGTCCCGATTCCTAAGCCGGGGAAGGACAAGCACTTGCCTTCCAGTTATCGACCCATCTCGCTTACCAGCTGTGTCTGTAAAGTGATGGAGCGAATGGTTAACTCTCGTTTGGTTTGGCTGCTCGAGTCTCGACGCCTACTTACCAATGTACAATGTGGATTTCGTAGGCGCCGCTCTGCTGTTGACCATCTGGTTACCTTGTCGACCTTCATTATGAATAATTTCTTGCTGAAGCGCCCGACCGCAGCTGTGTTCTTTGATTTGGAGAAGGCTTACGACACCTGTTGGAGGGCGGGCATTCTCCGCACCATGCATACATGGGGCCTTCGCGGTCGCCTCCCTCTTTTTATTCGTTCCTTTTTAATGGATCGACAGTTCAGGGTACGTGCGGGTTCTGTCCTGTCAGACACCTTTCGCCAGGAGAATGGGGTGCCACAGGGCTCAGTTTTGAGCGTCGCTCTCTTCGCCATAGCGATCAATCCCATAATGGATTGCCTCCCAGCTGATGTATCAGGCTCCCTTTTCGTGGACGATTTTACCATCTATTGCAGCGCGCAGCGTACATGTTTCCTGGAGCGCTGTCTTCAGCGTTCTCTTCACCGTCTTTACTCCTGGAGTGTCGCCAATGGCTTCCGTTTTTCTGCCGAGAAGACGGTCTGTATTAACTTCTGGCGCTACAAAGAGTTTCTCTCACCGTCCTTACGACTCGGTCCCGTTGCTCTCCCATTCGTGGAGACAACAAAATTTTTAGGTTTTACATTTGACAGGAAACTTAGCTGGTCTCCACATGTGTCATATTTGGCTGCCCGTTGTACCCGTTCTCTAAATGTCCTCCGTGTTCTCAGTGGTATGTCGTGGGGAGTGGATCGAACCGTCCTACTTCGTCTATATCGGTCGATCGTCCGCTCCAAGCTGGATTATGGGAGCTTCGTATACTCCTCTGCACGGCCATCCATCTTACGCCGCCTCAACTCCATACAACATCGGGGTTTACGTCTTGCGATCGGAGCGTTTTATACTAGTCCCGTCGAGAGTCTTCATGCTGACGCTGGTGAATTGCCACTCACCTACCGGCGCGATATACTGCTTTGTCGGTATGCCTTTCGGCTGTTGTCAGTGCCCGACCACCCGTCTTATCGCCTTTTTTGACGACTCTCTCGACCGTCAATACGGGTTGTATGTCTCTGACCTGCTACCCCCTGGAGTTCGCTTTCGTCGCCTCCTTCAACACCTTAATTTTTCACTCCCTGCAGCCTTTCGAGTGGGCGAGAGCCACACGTCACCTTGGCTCCAGGCTCAGGTTCGCGTTCACCTTGACCTCAGCTCGCTCCCAAAGGAGGTTACCCCCGGTTCGGTCTACCACTTCGGTTTTGTCGAACTTCGTTCGAAGTTCATTAATATGACCTTCATTTATACAGATGGCTCTAAGACCAATGACGGGGTCGGGTGTTCTTTTATTGTCGGGGCACAAAGTTTCAAATACCGGCTCCATGGCCATTGTTCGGTCTTCACAGCTGAGCTCTTTGCCCTCTACCAGGCTGTTCTTTACATCTGCCGCCACCGACATTCTGCTTATGTCATCTGCTCCGTTTCCCTGAGCGCCATCCAGAGCCTCAGTGATCCGTATCCGGTTCACCCTTTCGTACACCGGATCCAACGCTCTTTTCAGCAGCTGGTGGACGTCGGTTCTCCGGTTAGCTTTATGTGGATTCCTGGCCATGTCGGTATCCCTGGGAACGAAGCTGCAGATGCCGCGGCCAAGGCTGCGGTCCTCCAGCCTCTGACAGCTTCTTGTTGTGTCCCTTCGTCAGATTGTAGCAGGGTCATTTGTCGGCGCATTTTATCGCTGTGGCATGCCGATTGGGCTGCACTTACGGACAACAAGCTTCGGGCCTTGAAACCTCTTCCCGCGGCTTGGACGTCCTCCTCCCGCCCTTCTCGGCGGGAGGAGGTCGTTTTGGCCCGGTTACGAATTGGACACTGCCGGTTCAGCCATCGCCATCTGCTGACGGCTGCGCCGGCACCGTTCTGCCCATGTGGGCAATTGCTGACGGTCCGCCACATTTTAACGTCCTGTCCGGATTTTAACACACTGCGTCTTGATTTGGCCTGCCATGTAGTCTAGATGCCATTTTAGCGGATGACCCACGAGCAGCTGCTCGCGTTCTTCGTTTTATCAACTTGACCAACCTCTCTAAGGACATTTGATTATACTGTTTTTTTTTTTAATCCTATGCCTGTCAGTCTGTCTTTTATCGTGTTTTCCCTTTTAGTTGCTGTTTTAAACTTGTGCCTCGCGGTGCATTCCCAACGTAGTCTGGGCGCTAATGACCATTGAAGTTGTGCGCCCTAAAACCACAAAAAAAAAAATCTGAACAGAAAATTGCCGACGGGCTGGCTGCCAGAGATCCCAGCCTAACGAGCCGCACGTGTTCGCCCGTCAGCAGCTCCTATAGATTCATAAAAACATCAACATTAAAAATCGGTCACAAGAGAACGGCCTGGGTACAACCTGCTGATTCGTTGCTGCCTACTAGAATAGCACAGGCCTATTGTAAAGCCGCCTCTACACAGGCACGTTGACTTTGAATTGTCCAATGTTTCTCAGGGAAGTGATGGTTGCTACGTGACTATCGAAATAGGACGTTTTAACCTTAAACTTCGTCAGATTAGTAAAATGTGCATGGACAAACCTTGTGTCATATGAAGACACCAACAGGAGAAACTGAAAATTTTATAGAATGAGATTTGCACTCTGCAGCGGAGTATGCGCTGGTATGAAACTTCCTCGCAGATTAAAACTGTGTGTCGGACCGAGACTCGAACTCGGGACCTTTGCCTTTCGCGGGAAAGTGCTCTACCAACTGAGCTACCCAAACACGACTCACTGCCCGTCCTCATAGCTTTACTTCCGCCAGTACCTCGTCTCCTATCCTCCAAACTTTACAGAAGCTCTCCTGCGAACCATGCAGGACTAGCACTCCTGAAAGAAAGCACTTGTCCGCGAAAGGCAGAGGTCCCGAGTTCGAGTCTCGGTCCGGCACACAGCTTTAATCTGCCAGGAAGTTTAAAAATTTTATGTTGTGCTCTGGACTGAGACAAAGGGGCGCCATTCCACCTACTTTATTTAATCTCCTCTTAGAGAAGATCGATAGAGAATTTACTAAAAGTAGTCCACAAAGCATACAAATGCAGAAGGTAAACATTACTAGTATTGCCTACGCAAATAATGTACCATTAATAAGCAGTCCCAAAACAGAATACTGCAAGATTATTAAACAATCGCTGACAAAACAGGGTTCCGTATTAATGAAAAAGACAGAATACCTGGTCATAAATAAGAAAATCAGAAGTGATATACCTTTGGCGGTTAATAGATTCACTTTTAAGACAGTTGACCGTTTGAAGTACTTACGGAGTCTTTTTGTTAACAAAGTACAACGGATATATAAACAGACACCAGTATAGCAACACGAACAAAGCTCGTTGTAGTTTAAAATTCTAAAGAAAAGATCACTTAGTACTAACTTCAAAATCCGATTGTATAAATAGACTGTTATACTGGTAACATTACACGGATGTGAAGCATTAATATTTAAAAAGAAAGATGAAGAAATACTGTCAACATTCGAAAGAACAATACCCAGAAAAATTTTTAAACGTGTATATAGTAAAATTTAAAACATGGACTAGAGGATAATAAAAAAAACGAAGAATTAAGACAGCTGAACGAACACCGTAACATCGTCGAAGTGCCAAAGAAGAGAAGGTTAAAGGGCTGGCCGTATAGCAAGATTAACGGAGAATAGACTACCTAGAATAGCATTCTTTAGGACGATAAATGGAACGAGAGGAAGAGCCAGAACTACAGGGAGGACACAGTTACCGTGAACAACACCAAGTGACCAACAGTGGCCTCGAATGAAAAAAATGGAAGAGGCTCATAAACAAACATTGGTTGATTAATTCCTTGCCACATACAAATAAAAAAATGAAAATAGGAACGATCATTCCCGGAAACCAGCAGCTTAATCGATCTGAAGAGGACAGTTTCAAAGACTGTTGAAAGGCCGGTTTAGTTCAAAATTATGCAGCTTAATGCCCGATCTGCTTTTCTTCAAGTTATTCTTATTTTTCTCATTTATCGAGATTCTACTTCGTGCGGATTAATTATAATTTTCTTATATTCTGACACAAATATTGTAACTTTTTATATGCCGCTTTTCAAATATCAACTGACAATGCCCATGCATCTCAATTTATTTTGCCAAATTAAAATGCTGACTGCAATTTGTTTAAGCAGTGATTCGGAAATTCGGTTCCATAAACATAAAAAAATCGTAAAGGTATGAAATTATGTGCAAAATTGGTTGGAAGTCGCTAAGTACTCTCGTAACATAAGATTATACCTCTTAATGAATAGATTCTGACAGCATCCTAAATTTTAAATACTATAGAAAATTACGAGAAATATTAAAAATCAAAGCTTTGTTGCCCCTGGAAACAGTTTGCTAGGCAACCTAAAACTCGTACTGGGGGCCAGGATAGTTGCTTCGTAATATACAGGCTGATTTCTTCCATCGTGTACAAACGTTAGGGGTTGGACGATGAGGGGATACGGAACAAAAGAGGTCTAATGAAATTATGTCCAGAAACGCGTCGTTTCCACACTAGAGACCATTTATTCAATCATATTTTGTTACAGACACTGCCGCCTAATATGCGCTGTACCATGCACCCACAGTTACACCATGCGTGGTTTCCTCCTAGAGGGTGGTACTGTTCCCATTCGTCATGCCCTAGTGCCCTCTCCTGCCATAGTACTCATAATTAGTGATGTTGTGCCCGATCCAATTCTCTTGCTGACTCACCTTGTAGTGAATGTGATACAGCACTGTACAGCCGGCCGCGGTGGTCTAGCGGTTTTGGCGCTGCAGTCCGGAACCGCGGGACTGCTACGGTCGCAGGTTCGAATCCTGCCTCGGGCATGGGTGTGTGTGGTGTCCTTAGGTTAGTTAGGTTTAAGTAGTTCTAAGTTCTAGGGGACTTATGACCTAAGATGTTGAGTCCCATAGTGCTCAGAGCCATTTGAACCATTTTTGAACAGCATTGTACACAATGGTTCCGCATTTGAATCGAGAGCTTGCCGACAGGGTGTTTACTTACGGAAAGGCAAATGGAAAAGGGCGACGGGCAGCAAGAATGTACCAAGAGACGCATCCCCGACGACAACAACCACAGCATTCGATGTTAGCAAACAGCGTTTCGTCGTTTGTCTGAGTCAGTGTCGTTTCACGAAACAGGGAATGTTCGGACTTTATTTTCACTAGCTGCTTATTTTTTATGACCCACCGTCTAATTTCTTATGGTGGGTCGCATGTTGCCACTTAGCCGCTGTGACTGGATCCGGGGTCCGGTGTCACTGAAAGTGACACCACCCCGGCTCCTGTCCCCAATCACACCGTTGCCCGTGTCCCGACACGTGGAGGCGGGCTCTATTTGTTTACATCCATTTGATATCTTTTTTTTGTGCAGCATTAGAAGAACTTATAACTAATACAAAATCAAGTGAGATATTAATAAACAAAACGGAATTAAATATTTAGAAAGAAGGAAGGAAGAGAATTGAATAGAGGAGAGATAGGTATAATATTGCCCGTCACCTGGTTGTGGGCGGCGGCCCGGGTCTTGGAATGACCCTCAAGACGCTGGCCATCGCTCACCATGCCTTTAACATCTACCATCCTAAAAACACCAGACCTGGAGGAAAGTGTGATTAACATTATGGAAGGCGACAGCCGTGTCAGTACCAGGCACTTGGCCCGCCAGAGCAGTGTAAGCCGAAGACCGTGTGGAACATTCCCCATGACAGTTGTTACTTCCCTATCACTTACACTAAGTGCAGGGCTCACCAGTGACATACTTTCCACATCGGGAGCAGTTTTGTCACTGAAACTTCCTGGCAGATTAAAACTGTGTGCCGGACCGAGACTCGAACTCGGAACCTTTACCTTTCGCGGGCAAGTGCTCTACCATCTGAGCTACCCAAGCACGACTCATAACCCGTCCTCAAAGCTTCAATTTTGCCAGTACCTCGTCTTCTTTCCCTTCCTGAGAGTCTTTTACCATTTTTCTCACAATACAGATATCGTGTCTAAGTCATTTTGTAAGTAGCTTTGATTTTCAGATGACTTTACTAGACAGTAAATGACGGAATCATCTGCGAACAATCTAAAATGTCTGCTCAGATTGTCTACTAAATAGTTTACGTAGATTAGGAGCAGCAGAGGGCCTTGAACACATTCTTGGGGAAAGGCTGATTTCATTTCTGTTTTACTCGATGACTTTCCGTCGATTACTATGTACTGTGATTTTCCTGGTAGGAAATCAGGAATCCAGTCGCAGAACTGAGACGATACCCCGTAGGCATGGAATTTGATTACATTTCTCTTGTGAGGAATGGTGCCAAAAGCCTTCTGGAAGTACAGACATGTGGAATCAGTTTGAGATCCCCTTCCATAGCACTCATTTCCTTGTGTGAAAAAAGTGCTGGTTGTGTTTCATAAGAACGATATTTTCTGAATCCGTGCTGACCATGTGTCAATGGACCGTTACCTTCGAGGTGGTTCATAAGGCTCGAACACAGTATACGTTCCAAAATCCTACTGTAAATCGATGTTAGTGATATGAGTCTGCAATTCAACAGGTTACTCCTATTTCTTTTCCTGAGTATTGATGCGACTTCTGCAATTTTCCAGTCTCTCGGGACTGGTCTTTCGTCGAGCGAGCGGTTGTATGTGATTGCTAAGTATGGAGGGATTGCATCACAATATTCTGAAAAGAACCTTATTGGTATTCTACCTGGACCAGAAGACATGCTTTTATTGCTTTAAGCTGCTTACCTACACCGAGAATATCTACTTCTAAGTTACTCATGTTGGCAGCTGTTCTTGATTCGAATTCTGGAATATTAGCTTCTCTTCTTTCGCGAAGGTTTTTCGGGCAACTGTGTTTATCTCCTTTTAGTCCTAATGATATGTGTCCCACTCACTTGAGCAATATTCTACTATGGGCTGCACAATTGGTTTGTAAGCAGTCTTCTTTGTAAACTGACAGTTATCCCAGTATCCAGTAATTAGCC
Source organism: Schistocerca cancellata (assembly GCF_023864275.1). Lineage (NCBI taxonomy): Eukaryota > Metazoa > Arthropoda > Insecta > Orthoptera > Acrididae > Schistocerca > Schistocerca cancellata. The sequence goes on from NC_064631.1 coordinate 401,295,252, forward strand.
GAAGTCTACCAGTTTCTTTACCTAAAATTGGGCCTATCTGATAATTCCTCTTCACAGTCCCACGAACGTACAGACAAAGGTTTTTGCACGATTGCAATTATAGATATCGTAAACATAGGACGCCCGCCCGGTTAGCCATTCGATTTAACGCACCGCCTTCCGGGCGGGAAGGCGTGCCGGTCCCCGGCATGAAACCGCTCGATGGATTAATGTCGAGATCCGGTGTGTCGGCCAGTCTGTGGATAGTTTTTAAGGCGGTTCTCCATCTGCCTCGGCGAATGCGGGCTGGTTCCCCTTATTCTGCCTCAGTTACACTATGTCGGCGATTGCTGCGCAAACACTTTCTCCACGTACGCGTACACCATAATTACCCTACCGCGCAAACATTGGGGTTACACTCGTCTGGTGTGAGACGTTCCCGGGGGGTCCATTGGGGGCCGAACCGCACAATAACCCTGGGGTTGGTGTGGTGCGGCGGTGGGGTGAGTGGACAGTAGTCTGTTGTGGGGTTGTGAACCACTGAGGGCTACGGCGGGGACGAAGCGTCTCCGTCGTTTCTAAGTCCCCGGTTCCATGCCAAACAATACAGTACAATCATAGGAAACTACTTTCCTACGTTTTGTGAAGTACACAATTTTAAATGTCTATACACTTAAAGCTAGCACCCAATCTTCGCACAACTTCGAAATTTTGAGAAAGATCTTACAGGACATTTGCGCAGTCTTTTTTCAGATACCACTTCAGCATAGATAACTACATCTGTAAAAAGGCTGCGGGTATTACTGTTATTGTGTGAACGGTCATTAACATACAACTTCAACAAGAAGTGTCCCAACACATTCATCTCGAGTACGCTTACAGGTCCACCATGACTCTCCAACCAAGTTATAACATGCTGCATCCTCCCTACCTCGATATCCTCAGTCCAGTCTCAAATTTTTTTGATACGTTATATTATTGTACTTTTATTGATAAGGGCGCGTGTTGTACCGATACATATGCTTTCCGAAGACTAGGAATCAAGAAATGATGCATCCAGCTGACTGTCGTAATCCGTATTTTACGCTATGTCCTGAGAGAAAAGCGCATGTTGAGTTTCGCACATGTCTGTCAAAGATATTGGACAATCATTTTGAGTACTTTGTGAAAGTGGAGAGTTTGACTTCGCTCGATCGTTTTTTTAGAAGTGCATAGTAGTTTTGATAGAGCTAGTCATTCTGCTTCAGATACTATGTTATATTTGACCGGGAATGTGTTGTTCGGTTGTACATCAGATTGGACAGCGGTTTTGTGGATCATTTTTTATTATAGAACGATGGGAGCTACAGGGCAGGGATTCCCTCCGGGTCTGGGATATGGTTTTAACGATTTCAGCTGTATCTCAACGCCAGTGACACCAATATCTTTTCAGTGAGGCGTCAATTAAAATGGATCAGTACTCCTGTATCTTCCTTTATAAAAGAAAATTTGGAAACTGAGTTCAGCATTACTGTCTTTGCTTCGCTTCTTTCAGTTTCTGCTTCTGTGTGATCCATAATTTTCTGGACACTAACTTTGGTGCCTCTGAGAGCCATCAAATAAATCGTATATTTTTGGGTTGTGGAGAAGATATTTCGCTAAGATCTGCTACGGCAGTCGGTGAAGGAGTCCATTGCCCTCTTGACCTTTATATTTTTAGGCCTATTCTTCCTATTATATTTATTATGCAGTAGTCACTGTTACCTTGGAGTTTATTCACTGTTACTGGATACTGCAGAGGTCCCTCTCATCGTGAACTACTCTACTAGGTGCATACATATCCAGCGCATGTCCAACTATTCTCTTAAAAGTAATCCATTGCTCATATTGATGCTCCTGCCCAGAGGTAAATGTTTGGAGTTCTGTTTTGACGTATGATGCAACTGCCTTTTAATATAGCTTTCTGTACATGTAAATCTTCCTACTTTTTTGGATGCCCTTTGTGCTTTAGTAATCTTTGTTGCTACAGTTGCGTTATGGACGTGAATACCAGTTTCAATATGGACATTTGAATACGAATATTGAAAACGGATATCAGCATTTATGCTTTTTGTTTTCTACCTGCAGTATTGATTCCAGTGTGTAAACCACGACTTTCTGGACGCTAACTTTGGTGACAATGACAGCTACGTTTTAGTAGTGACACTTTTAAGTCACGTGAGGGACGTCTGGATTTGTTGCAGGACAGACGATGTTGCTGCAGTTATTGGCCGCCATCGTGCTGGCGTGTGCCACCTTGCTCCTGTACGCCTACTTCTCCTACACTTACTGGACTCGACGCGGCATCCCGCAGCTTCCGAATGCACGATTCCCCTTGGGCCACGTGTGGCGGGCCATAACGTTCCAGCGTTCCTTCGGCCAGGTCTGCTGCGACCTCTATTCGGGAGTGCCAACTTCGAAGCCTCTAGCCGGCGCCTATTTCTTCACGAAACCCGCCGCCGTCGTGAGGGATCCGGATCTTATCAAGAAAATGCTCGTCAAGGACTTCCAGCACTTCCACGACCGTGGCCTCTATATCAACGAGGACGTCGACCCGCTGACTGGCCACCTGTTCCTGTTGCCGGGGGAGCGCTGGCGCCTGCTCAGGAACAAACTCTCTCCTACGTTCACCTCAGGAAACATGAAGATGATGTTTCCGGTAAGGCATTAACACATACTATAGTTCAATTCTTCTATCTTGGCGGCTCGCGCATGCCCGCCCAGACGCGGGAGATTGCTGCGTTGCCAGTTGCACACGACGCACGCGCCAATAGAAGCAGCGCCATAGTATAGCATAGTTCGCAAGCTTACGTGTAGGGGGGAGCGCTCAGTTCATGAAGTAAAGCCACCACGGTCGCATTAACCCTTTCGCTGCTACGAAGACGTGCTCCATGCATTGCGCGCTATGCGCGATTTTGTCATTGCACTGCTCGCCTGTGCAGACACATCGTGTTCCGACTGCTTTGACACTCTTATCAATCGATTCCACAAAAACTATTTGGCCCAAAAATTAGATTTTTACACATCTTCTTGACTGATACCTTCCCCCCATAAATGACTTAATTTTGTTTCGATGTTCAACGCAGTTATTATGCAGCATTAAATATGGTAAACCATTGCAAAAAATTTTGAAGAGTTTGCAGAGGTAAAAGTCCATGGAGTATACTTTCTGTATGGTCGATTTTAGTTGCCATAATGTTGAGAATGAAATTTGGACAAGATACCCAAATTTCATATAAAATTTACTGTATAACAATATCTCATTTAATTTAAGTACGACATAGGTGTCGTATTTAATATTGAGAAATATTCCGTCTTTCGCGACTGCAACAAAAGTGTTATTTACACTGAGCACGTTTGGCTTTATTTTAAAGCACTTCAATCAATCACAAGGAAGTAGACAAGCCGGCCGCGGTGGTCTAGCGGTTCAGGCGCTCAGTCCGGAACCGCGCGACTGCTACGGTCGCAGGTTCGAATCCTGCCTCGGGCATGGATGTGTGTGATGTCCTTAGGTTAGTTAGGTTTAAGTAGTTCTAAGTTCTAGGGGACTGATGACCACAGAAGTTAAGTCCCATAGTGCTCAGAGCCATTTGAACCATTTTTGAAGTAGACAAAATACATTAAACAAAACTGTGGACTTACAAAAACATTAGGACTTGAATATACCGTCTATCAGTGAAGTGCTCTGAGCTATGTCAAATATAATTTTTGTGTGTTGTACACACAAACATCATTTATTTGCTAAAACACTGATCTGCCAACACAAACGTTGAATATTGTGTTACCGCAGCACAAAACTACGAAAGGTGACTTGGCAATGGAGGAGACAAAATACTGTCCACTGAAGATGCTTCAAAAGAGAAACGCGTCTGGTCTAAATAAGTCCCTTATTACAGTTGCAGAAGAGGAATATATTTCAGTACCATTGGTAAAACTGCGACTGTGGAACAAAAACAAGAAAGAGAACATGAGTACCATTGTGTATGTGCCATACCTTTCCTTGATTGAAGTGCTTTAAAATAAAGCCAAACGCGTCCGGTGTAAATAATACTTTTATTACCGTCGCGAAAGAAGGAATATTTCTCAATATTATATACGACACCTATGTCGTACTTAAATTAAATGAGATATAGTTATACAGTAAATTTTATATGAAATTTAGGTATCTTGTCCACATTACATTCTCAACATTGTGGCAACTAAAATCGACCATATGAAAAATATACGCTATGGACTTCTACCTCTGCAAACTCTTCAAAATTTCGTGCAATGGTTTACTACATTTAATGCTGCGTAATAACTGCGTTGAACATCGAAACAAAATTAAGTCATTTATGGGGGGAAGGTATCAGTCAAGAAGACGTGTAAAAATCAAATTTTTGGGCCAAATAGTTTTTGTGGAATCGAATGATAAGTGTGTCAAAGCAGTGGGAACACCATGTGTGTGCACAGGCGAGCAGTGCAGTGATGACAAAATTGCGCACAGCGCGGAATGCAGGGAGCACGTGTCTGCAGCAGCGAAAGGGTTAATGAAGAGACAAAGCACTAGAAATTTCAAAAAATTGCATTCAAACGAATATAATTTGTGAAGTAAGGCACTTCGATATTGTTTTTAAATAATCAAAATATGAAGAGCAACGCACAAGGTTTGTACTCAAAACCTTTCGCGTAGCAGCCCAACACCTTAACCATTACGCTAACGCACCTCATATGACTACTTACCGCAACGAGGACTATGTGTCACGCAGAATACTGACAAACACTGTTGATATGACTATGCATTACTCACGCTTCGTCGAAGTACAATAGGAAATAAACAATTACCGCTGTTCTTTATTGCGAAAAAGTGGTTCGTGAGAGTGATACAAACACCTTTCCTTGCTATCGCCTGAATTAGGAGTCTTATTGCTTGTTTGGTTTAATTAATTAATAGAATATGAAGCAATTGGTATAAAGAATGCTTTTTCCAAACTTTCTATAAAAGAATGTCTGCTATCAAGACATTGCTTTTGTTCTATTACTTTATTTATGACTGAACGTTTCTAAAACTGAAGACACTCGTCCATGCTCTGCACTGCAGTCGAGATGTGGCAACGTCGTCCTCTGTTCATTGGCTGACTGTGTTTTGTGACGTCAGATGCGCAGAACGAACCTAAACTCGGCCGCCAACATAAACGACGCGCACTTTAGTGAACAGACATATCCTCAAAGTTTTCTGACTGATGATGATGATTTTTGGTTTGTGAGGCGCTTAACTGCGCGGTACAAAGTCCCAATATTTTAGACAGTCCAATTTTTACACAGTCCAATCTAACCACTGTCACGAATGATGATGATGACGATGAAATGATGAGGACAACATAAACATGCAGTACCCGAGCAGAGAAAAACCTCAACCCGGCTGGGAATCGAATCCGGGACCCCGTGATTCAGTCAGCAACGCTAACCACTAGACCACCAGCTGCGGACTTTTCTGACTGATGACTGCCTACTAGATATATTACATATCGTATGTATTGTTTACAGGGTAATGGGTCATCCACGTGGACTGACTTGAAGTGTTGTGTACATAATGCTATAATTCTATTTAATAAAATGGCTCTGAGCACTATGTGACTTAACATCTGAGGTCATCAGTCCCCTAGAACTTAGAACTACTTAAACCTAACTAACCTAAGGACATCACTCACATCCTTGCCTGAGGCAGGATTCGAACCTGCGACCGTAGCGGTCGCGCGGTTCCAGACTGTAGGGCCTAGAACCGCTCGGCCACTTAGGCCGGCTCTATTTAATATGATCACATTTATAACGCTAACAAAATTACTTATGAGTCGCTGCAAACGAAAATCGGTTGGAAGTGAGCCCACCACAAAAGAAAATAAATAAGCATCTGATCAGGAACCAGGCGACAGTGGTGAGATGGATACCAATTGAGACTAATTTTGACTTCTTGGAGGAAGAACTTTATCTGTAGTTGAACCTGGCATTGGTGAGAACGATTTCTGAGAAATGATTATTGAAATGTCTGCAGAAAAAAGATCGGTTGATTGTGATCTTGATCGACTTCCTGATTCACCATTCCAGCAGTACTGTTGGATGTCTTTTCAGGTTTGATTAGGAGTCAAAGAGCAGAAATTCATCTGCTGACAGTAGCGACAGTTTTATTTTTTGTTTAGATTGGTAAAATGTTAACATTTATCGCTTGAAGGTCTTCTAGGCACATAGTCTATCGAGTATTTTTCTGCAAGTTACGTGACGTTTCTTTCTGTAGTGGTATGTGCCATAGTGAATAACTCAGCAGGTCACTCGGGCTGCTGTTGCAGCAGTCTGCTCTGGAATTTTCGTTCCGCTCTCGAACATCACTGGAGAGACATTTTTGATGCTCCTTTTTTCCGAGCCACAGATCGCTCACCCAATACAGGCATCTAGCTGCTTCAATCAGTTCAGGGGCAGATAGCTCATCTCTATTGTGGTGCCGTGGGAGTCGTACTCGGACCCTCAGGTTGACCAAGATTATTCTCTTCACTGGTTTTAATAATAGAAAGGAAAAAAAACGAGCAATGCACAACACAAAGCAAAGAAAAGTGAAGTATACAAATATTTAGGTAACGGCTACAGCGTCGTTGTCGATGTCGTAAATGAGGTAGTTCTTGTCGATGACTGCGGTATCTTACACAAGCACAGTTAAATCCCCCTCCATAACTTCCACTTTGTGCAATGCAACACTGTAGCAGGAAATGTAGAGAGGCTGGACGAAAATATTGTAACACAGAGAGACACGCGCGTTTGAACATAAACGCAGATGCTAGCTCAAATGACTCTGAGCACTATGTGACTTAACATCTGAGGTCATCAGTCCCCTAGAACTTAGAACTAACCTAAGGACATCACACACATCCATGCCCGAGGCAGGATTTCAACCTGCGACCGTAATGGTCGCGCGGTTCCAAACTGAAGCGCCTAGAGCCGCTCGGCCACACCGGCCGGCTGCAGATGCTAGCCAAGCCTGCAGCATGCGCTGTTGTATTTCACCATGAACGGCACCTGTGCAATGTCCGCAATTGCCAGTTGTGATCAGAACAGTGTTGTGTCTGGTTGTGAGAGCATTATGTCGAAGCTATGGTCGTATGTTGGGTACTTCTGTAACCAAGCTAAATCGAAGTGTCTGAGAGAGTGAGGTGGCGCTGTGGTTAACACACTGGACTCGCCTCAAACCCGTGTGCGCCATTCAGATTTATGTTCTCCGTGATATCCCCAAATATCAGACACTTCGATTTAGCTTGGTTACAAAAGTACCCAACATACGACCATAGCTTCGACATAATGCTCTCACAACCAGACACAACACCGTTCTGATCACAACTGGTAATTGAGGGCATTGCACAGGTGCCGTTCATGGTTAAATACAACAGCGCATGCTGCAGGCTTGGCTAGCATCTATGGGACTTAACATATGAGGTCATCAGTCCCGTAGGTCTTAGAACTACTTAAACCTAACTAACCTAAGGACATCATACACATCCATGCCCGAGGCAGGATTCGAACTTGCGACCGTAGCGGTCGCGCGGTTCCAGACTGAAGCGCCTAGAACCGCTCAGCCACACCGGCCGGCCCAAGGTCTTATTACTGCCAAGGATTATGTAACCACTTTGGCTGATCATTTCTACCCCTCGATACAGTATTTGTTTATTTGTTGTGAGCTCGAGGATTATTTGTCGCACCTGCAATTTGATCAGCCCACAATATAATTGAGACTTCGTGGTGTGCTTTGGAGGGAAGGGTTCGTGATCGCTGTCAACCTCCTTTGTCGTCATCTGAAGTTTTCACTGTTTTTCACGAAGAATGGTATAAGGTCGATTATACTCATTTTGGTTAGAGAATAACACAGCGGTTTTCGTAGATTGCACTGAAAGACACAGTGTAAAACGTTGAAAATCATACAGCATCTGTGTTTATTCATTCCGAGACGAATGGAAGCTGTTTTGCTTGCCAACAGTTTTCCCGCATCTTATTGGACATGGAAATACACTGAAGAACCAAAGAAACTGGTGCCGGCAGCGGTGGCCGAGCGGTTCTAGCCTCTTCAGTTCGGAACCGCGCGACTGCTACCATCGCAGGTTCGAATCCTGCCTCGGGCATGGATATGTGTGATGTCCTTAGGTTGGTTAGGTTTAAGTAGTTCTAAGTTCTAGGGGTCTGATGACCTCAGATGTTAACTCCCCTAGTGCTCAGAGCCATTTGAACCAAAGAAACTGGTACACCTGCCTTATAACGTGTAGGGCTCCCGCGTACAAGCAGAAGTGCCGCAACAAGACTTGGCATGGACTAGACTAATGTCTGAAGTAGGGCTGGAGGGAATTGACTCCATGAATGCTGCAGGGCTGTCCCTAAATCCGTAAGAGTACGAGGGGGCGGAGATCTCTTCTCAACATCACGTTGAAAG